>NW_020837963.1:4600458-4880914 GCF_003676395.1 Aethalodelphis obliquidens | reverse complement strand
GTGTGTGTGTGTGTATATATATATATATATATATATATATATATATATATATATGGTTGTAATCCAATTGTTATGGCATCATTTGTTGACAAGACTGCCCATTCTTGATTCAGTTGCCTTTGACATTCACAGAAAGATAGACAAAATGAAAAGGCAGAGGACTATGTACCAGATGAAGGAACAAGATAAAACACCAGGAAAACAACTAAATGAAGTGGAGATGGGACACCTTCCAGAAAAAGAATTCAGAATAATGATAGTGAAGGTGATCCAGGACCTCGGAAAAAGAATGGAGGCGAAGATTGAGAAAATGCAAGAAATGTTTAAACAAAGACCTAGAAGAATTAAAGAACAAACAAACAGAGATGAACAATACAATAACTGAAATGAAAAATACACTAGAGGGAATCAATATTAGAATACCTGAGGCAGAAGAATGGATAAGTGACCTGGAAGACAGGATGGTGGAAATCACTGCCATGGAACAGAATAAAGAAAAAAGAATGAAAAGAAATGAAGACAGCCTAAGAGACATCTGGGATAACATTAAACACACCAACATTCACATTATGGTGGTCCCAGAAGGAGAAGAGAGAGAGAAAGGACCCGAGAAAATATTTGAAGAGATTATAGTCAAAAACTTCCCTAACATGGGAAAGGACATAGCCACCCAAGTCCAGGAAGCACAGAGTCCTAGGCAGGATAAACCCAAGGGAAACATGCCGAGACACATAGTAATCAAATTGACAGAAATTAAAGACAAAGAAAAATTATTAAAAGCAACAAGGGAAAAATGACAAATAACACACAAGGGAACTCCCATAAGGTTAACAGCTAATTTCTCAGCAGAAACTCTATAAGCCAGAAGGGAGTGGCATGATATATTTAAAGTGATGAAAGGGAAGAACCTACAACCAAGATTACTCTACCTGGCAAAGATCTCATTCAGATTTGATGGAGAAATCAAAACCTTTACAGACAAGCAAAAGCTAAGAGAATTCAGAACCACCAGATCAGCTCTACAACAAATGCTAAAGGAACTTCTCTAAGTGGGAAACACAAGAGAAGAAAAGGACCTACAAAAATAAACCCAAAACAATTAAGAAAATGGTAATAGGAACATACATATCAATAATTTACCTTAAATGTAAATGGATTAAATGCTCCAACCAAAAGACATAGACTGGCTGAATGGATACAAAAACAAGACCCATATATATGCTGTCTACAAGAGACCCACTTCAGACCTAGGGACACATTCAGACTGAAAGTGAGGGGATGGAAAAAGATATTCCATGCAAATGGAAATCAAAAGTAAGCTGGAGTAGCAATACTCATATCAGATAAAATAGACTTTAAAATAAAGACTGTTACAAGGGACAAGGAAGGACACTACATAATGATCAAGGGATCAATCCCAGAAGAAGATATAACAATTATAAATATATATGCACCCAACATAGGAGCACCTCGATACATAAGGCAAATGTTAACATCCATAAAAGAGGAAATCGACAGTAACACAATCATAGTGGGGCACTTTAACACTTCACTGACACCAGTGGACATATCATCCAGACAGAAAATTAATAAGGAAACACAAGCTTTAAATGACACAATAGATTTAATTGATGTTTATAAGACATTCCATCTGAAAACAGCAGATTACACTTTCTTCTCAAGTGCACATGGAACATTCTCCAGGGTAGATCACATCTTGGGTCACAAATCAAGCCTCAGTAAATTTAAGAAAATTGAAATCATAGCAAGCATCTTTTCTGACCACAACGCTATGAGATTAGAAAGCAATTACAGGGAAAAAAACGTAAAAAACACAAACACATGGAGGCTAAACAGTATGTTGCTAAATAACCAAGAGATCACTGAAGAAACCAAAGGGGAATAAAAAAATACCCAGAGACAAAAGACAGTGAAAACACGATGATCCAAAACTTACGGGATGCAGCAAAAGCAGTTCTAAGAGGGAAGTTTATAGCAATACATTCCTACCTCAAGAAACAAGAAACATCTCAAATAAACAATCTAGCCTTACACCTAAAGGAACTAGAGAAAGAAGAACAAACAAAACCCAAAGTTAGTAGAAGGAAAGAAATCATAAAGATCAGAGCAGAAATAAATGAAATAGAAACAAAGGAAACAATAGCAAAGATCAATAAAACTAAAACCTCATTCTTTGGGAAGATAAATAAAATTGATAAACCTTTAATAAGTTGCCTTTTTTCCTTTGTCAAAGATCAGTTAACTACATTTGTGTGGGCCTTTTTCTGGGCTGTCTATTCTGTTTTATTCACCTATGTGTCTATTCTTTCACTTTCTTTTCACATTCTGTCTTGATTACTGTAGCCTTATAGTAAATTTGGAAATCAGGTATTGTGAGTTTTTCAATTTTGTTCTTCTTCTGTATTGTGTTGGTTACACTAGGTCTTTTGCTTTTCTGTATAAACTTTAGAATCAGTTCGTCAAGATCTCCAAAATAGCTTTCTGGAATTTTTATTGAGATTGTGTTGAGTCTATAGTCGGGAAGGACTAACATTTTAACATTGAGTCTTCTGACCCAGGAACATGTTTTGTTCTTGTTTTTGTTTTTTGCCTCAGTATTCTGAGATGTCATAACGATGTGTTTTGCCTTACAGTGGATCTATTTTTATCATTGTGCTCATATTTTTATCTAAGGGCCCACTTGGCTGGCCTTTTCAATCTATAACCTCTGGGGCCTTTAGTTCCAGGACATTTTCTTGATTTTGTAGATGATTTACTTTTCTTTTTTATGCCCTCCCCCCACACCCAGTTCCCTCTTTCTAAGCCTCTCATTTGGAGAGTAGACCTTCTGGACTGGATCTGTAGTTCTCTTAACTTTTCTCTTCTCTTTTCTCTTTGTCTTTTTGCTTTACTTTCTGGGAGGTTTTCTTAAGTTTACCTTCCAGCCCTCTATTGATATTTCATTTGTTATATTTTTAATTTATAAGAATTTTTTGGTTGTCATTCCCTTTTTATAGCATCCTGTTCTATGATTGCAATATTGTCTCCCTGAAGAAATTATGATCTATTTTTTT
The DNA here is from genome assembly GCF_003676395.1 of Aethalodelphis obliquidens. Classification (NCBI taxonomy): domain Eukaryota; kingdom Metazoa; phylum Chordata; class Mammalia; order Artiodactyla; family Delphinidae; genus Aethalodelphis; species Aethalodelphis obliquidens. Next base: position 4,877,840 of record NW_020837963.1, on the reverse strand, counting down.
CAAGTTGTTTTCTTCCTGCACAGTCTCTGTTTCTTCCAAGTTGTTTGTTTTGGTGTCTATTATTCAGTTTTGGATCTTTCTTCAGTTATCTGGTTATTTTTGTTTATCTGCACCTATTTAAGAGTACCAGTGCAAGTGGGATTTGATGACCATGGGCTTCACTGGAAGATAATCTGTCTGGGCCTTTCTCTTGTGCAGTCTTAAATGTTATAAAGTCTTTATTTTTATTTTTTTAATTGCAGTATAGTTGACATAAAATGTCATATTAATTTCAGTGTACCACATAGTGATTCATATGCTACCTTATGAATACATTAGGAATCGATCACTACGATTAGTCTAGTAACTGTCTGTCACCACACAAAATTATTGCAATATTATTGACTATATTCCCTATGTGGTACATTACATTCCCGTGACTTATTATTTTATAACTGGAAGTCTGTACCTCTTAATCATCTTCACCTATTTCACCCAACCCTCACCCCCCTCTCTTCTGGTGACCAGCAGTTTGTTCTCTGTATCTATGGGTCTATTTCTGTTTTGTTTGTTTGTTTTGCTTTTTTAGATTCCACATATAAGTGAGATCATATGTTATTTTTCTCTGTTTGACTTATTTCACTTAGCATGATACCCTTTATGTCCATGCATTTTGTCACAAATGGGAACATTTCATTCTATTTTATGGATGTGTCATATTCCATTTTGTGTGTGTGTGTGTGTGTGTGTGTGTAATCATATCTTCTTTATCCATTCATCTATTGATGGACTCTTAGGTTGTTCCCTATCTTGGCTGTTGTAAATAATGCTGCAGTGAGCCTTGGGGTGCATGTATCTTTTTGAATTCGTGTTTTCATTTTCCTCAGATAAATACCCAGATGTGAAATTGCAGGATCATACAGTGGTTCTATTTTTAATTTTCTGAGGAACCTCCATGCTGTTTGTATAGTGGCTGTACCAACTGATATTCCCACCAACATTACACAAGGGTTCTCTTTTCTCCACATCCTTGGCAGCACTTATTGTCTTTTTGATGCTAGCCATTCTGACAGGTGTGAGGTGATATCTCATTGTGGTTTTGTTTTGCATTTCCCTGATGATTAGTGATGTTGAGCATCTTTTCATGTGTCTGTTGGCCATCTCTATGTCTTTGGAGAAATGTCTATTGAGGTCCTCTGCCCATTTCTTAATCAGATTGTTTGTTTTTTTGATATTGAGTTGTGTGAGATGAAGTCTTTCTTAAATCATGAAGTCTTTCTTCACAGTCAAGTTGGGGTCCTCAGAGAAGGCTCATCTTGTCTCTTGCCTGGAGAGTAACATCCTGAGGTTGGTGCTCTGAGTACCCAGTGGAAGAGGAGTCTCGCCTCAGTAACCAGAATTCAGCTAGATGATCTTTAATCCCCCTGTTTTCAGCAAGGTAGGTCTCTCCTCAATTCCTCCTGGTGTCTCCCAGTCCAGAAAGCCTCTATTTATTTAACAATAAACCTCCCTCTTCTGCTGTGCTGGGCAAGGGGCCATTACTAGTCAGGGAAAGAACCTGGGACTCTAACTGCTTCCTAAACAGGTTTCCAACCAACCTTCCTTGTTTCATCCCTCCCTTCTTCTCTCTTGCTTTCAAGAGGGATTGGTACCACCAATTTCTGAGCTGTTAAGGGGTTTTGCAGTATAAATCGGGTTGGTTCTCAACTTCCCCCGCTGCTGGCTTAGAATTCAGCTTTTAGGGGTTCCTGGGCCATTCACCACTTGTCCATCTGATTTCCAGCTTCAAAAATTCTGTTACTTTTATCTCCTCTCTGGTTCTTCCCATTTTTGTCTATTTATACTTACTTTTTAAAAAGCTGTCATTCCAGTAGGGTTTGGGGAGGAAGCAGAAGTAGATGCATATGTCTAACGAGCCATATTTACCTGGTAAGGCTGACATTCAAGCCCAGCATCTGTTCTGATTTGGCTGGGATTGGACCTTAGCGTGTGTTAAAGATTTTGAATATTACCCCTGTTCAGACATGATTTCTCCTATTCATCCTTTAGGATGAGTTCAGGTGTTACCCTTGTGCACTGCTTTATTGTGTTCTTCCCTCCCCCCATCTCCCTCCCCCAACAAGAAGACTTGGCCACCTCTCCCCTTGAGATCACATAGACTTTGCATTCACCGCTCTCACTGCATATACTGATGATAATTTGTACAGTTGCCTCGCCCTCTTAGACCAGAAGCTTTGGCGGTGGGTGGCGGGCACCTCTTGTTTGTCTTTAGATCTCCACCACCGACCCAATGCTCAGACATTAGTAGACTTACTAAATGTTTGCTGCATGAATAAAAGCAAAACCAGGTGCTTTGTGGGATGATGCTTTGGGGGTAGGCTCGCCTGGAGGCATTCCCCCCATCCCCTGTGACCTGCATGCTGGGCTGGAGTGGGAACCCAGGTTGGGTCCCTGAGGGCTTGATCTCAACCTTCTTTCAGCCCCTGAAACCTTTCTAGGAGCTTTTCTCTCAGCACTGACCTTTTTCCTGAAGACTTTGTCTATGTGCCTAAGTTTGCGATTAGAAGTATTGAGAACGCAGTGGGGATGGGAGGTGTCAGTACGTAACGATCTCTACCCTCTTCGGTGTTCCTGTGCACCAAAGACAGGGCCGTGCTGGGTGGGGGACTGGTGCAAAGCCACGGGGGAGGTGTCATCATTCTGTAATTGACACGCAGGGCAGCTCTCTTCCCTGAGGCAGGCCCAGAGCATTAGCAGAATGACAGCAGCATTTACAGAGCCCAGCCACCTTGCTGGACAGGTCTCACAGTGACACAAAGGCAGGGAGTGAAGCTGAGAGGGGTCTACACCCCAAACTGCAGATGTACTGAGTGACAGCCTCTGGGGCTGCAGGCCCTTGGCTCTATCCTCCTCCCCAGGCACCAGGCTGTTCTTCTGGCCCTAACAGGGCTGGGGGGATCCAGAATGTCACAGCTGACTGACAGCCCTGCTTCTAGCGATGGGGCCTGGCCTTGGGCTGATTTCAGGCAACCAGGGGCCTTTCCTCGGCCTCAGACATCGTGCCCCCAAATGGCAATTAACCAAGTGCAGCTGACTCACTTGGGACGCCAGAGTTTTGCAAATGAAATGACTTTTCAGTCACACCTGTGTCGTGTGACTGGCGAGGCCTGGGAAGCCCTTCCCTCCAAATCATCATCTGGTCATGTACTCTGGGGGTCTTTTGATGCCTAACTTAGAAGTGGGGAACCAAAAGATGATTTCTTTGGGTCAAGACATTATCCTCTTTAAAATACAAGTAGCCTTAAGAAGAGCACATTGAACCGGTATTCATCACTGGAAAATTAATATGGATGAATTTAACGTACTCATTAAACTGCTAGAAGTACAAAGAGTTCTTATACTGCCTCTACTTCAGGGCTTCTCAAAGTGTGCTTCTTGGACCAGCAACATCAACACCACCAGAGAACTCGTTAGAAATGCAGACTGTCCAGTCCCACCCCAGAACTGCAGAATCAGAAACTCTGGGGATAGGGCCCAGTCATCTGTGTTTTACAAACCCTCCAAGTGATTCTGATGCACACCTCAGTCAGAGAAACACTGCTCTTCAAGATTAGGAAACTTTAAGAAAAGTCCAAGAAGGTGAGGGACTTGCCTGGGGTCACAAAGCTAATTGATGGCAGAGCTGTCATTTTCAAATGACAACTGGTTGCCGGGATCTGGGGAGGAATTATTAACATTTATGGAAGCCTCTCTCCGTGCAAGTCTCATAGCAGGAGTGTTATCTCACTAAATCCTCACCAGGATCCTGAAAACCGTCCCCAGTTTGTAGGGAAAGAAGTCGCGGCTCAGTGTAGTTGAATAACATGCCCGGATAGGGACACGATTTCAATCCTGATGTCTCTCTCTTTTATTCTTTTGTCTTCTTTGGCAACTACATTTGTTGTGTGTGTGCATGTGCTCCCGAGTAGACCGTGGAGAGTTGCTATTCAGACCCTGCTGGTAGGGGTGGGGCACTCTAAGGGGTCCTGTTGGCATTCTGAGGGCACTCCTCTCTTGGGGGGTGCTTTACCACTTACTTTCTTCCCAGCTTTGTTTCTGGTTGGGTCCTGACTCCAGTCTGGAGGGACAGAATGAGAGACACCCCCGCTGCCCCTGGCCTTTCTGCCCACCGTATTTCCAGCTTGGCCTGGGAATTGGATTTCCTAGTTGATCTCATGCTTCTAAGTGTCCTTGCTGTTCAAGGAAAGCCAGAGCCTTACTGACTGTGGCCAGCACACCAGTCAGGAGCGACTTGGGGTGGGGGAAGGAGTTCCCTCACATCTGGGATGGGAAGCAGGGCTCCTTGGGAGCCCGAGGGCACAAAAGACTCTGAGTCGGGGGGTGGGAGGGGGAGCACAGGCAAAGCCAAACAGAAGAGGAAATTAAAGAGGCTCGAGTCTCCCGCCAGCTTCCTTTGCTGCATTTTTGGCAGGGATCGGCAAAGCTGGCCCGTCTGTAACTTTCCAGTCTGTCTGCTCATTGTCTCACTCAGAAATGCCAGATAAAAGAGACCATGGAATGAGGAGTGAGGAGCTTGGGTCCCACCCTCAGGATATTCCACCAACATTAACTCTCTTTCAGGCCAGCACCGTCTGTGCCATCTGCCGGGGTCTAGCCGTTTTCACATCTCTCGCCTCTGCGATGTGATGGGTGGGTTGGGAGGGGGTGCAGGGAAGACGTGTCTCCAGAGAACTCCTCACCACTGGCCGGATATCTGTCGCGCTGCCTGTCTCGTGCCTGAAGTCCCTCCGTGAGCACCATTCCATTGAGTTTCCTGTGGTCTCATATTAAAGTAGAATGCCAGAGGAAGGATAACACCTAATACCTTGCTGGTGAATGACTCACCAGGTTCTAGTTAAATGGGTAGGGGGTTCAGGGGAAATGGGCCCGTTGCTCTGAGTGGAGGCTTCTGGGAAAGAGCGGGACTACAGCAAGAGCAGATAGGATGGCAGAGACATCGTAAGCTTGTGCTGGAAGGGACCCCACAGATGCCAGAGAAGGGACTGCCTTGCCCAGGGACACTGAGCCAGTGGGGGACAGAGCCAGACAGACCTGGCCTGTTAGAACTCTTTCAAGAGCCCAGTGTAATTATGGGTCATCTTATCCCTCACCTCAAGCCTCCTCTTTTCGTGAAGAGGTCCTACAACTTGGTTGAATCTCTCCTTCAAGAAGAGGTGACTTTCTGCAGAAAGTTTAAAGGAGGCTCTATTTATGTGGTCCTTAAACATCTTCTGAAGGTCTCCTGGGCACAGATGCTAAGGCAGGCTCTGGGAAGACAAGGATGGGGAAAACACTCGTTTTTCTTGTGGAGCTCACAGTCGAGGGGGCAACGCACAAGGTAAAGCACAAGAGCTAAGATACAGTGTGAGCAAGGGCTCTCTGGGGGCTGGAGAGGGGGATGCCACTGGTCAGGAAGAAGCTGCCCCCAGCTCTTCTATGGAAAGTCAGGGTTGGGGATGCTGGAGCTGGAAACTGAAGAATGAGGTTGCTAAGCATATCGAGGAGGTGGGAGGGGGGGGAGGTAGGGGCATTCCACATAGAGGAGACGTCTCAGGTGGGAGGGGGCGTAGCCCTTCCAGAACCTGTAAATATGGTTGAATCACGATTATTGAAAGAGTGTGTTTAGGGCAGGGCCAAGAGACAGTCCAGAATGGGGGGGCTGGGCCAGGCCACAAGAGCCATTGAGTATGGCTACACTAAAGGGTTTGGACTTACCTCCTGAGGGCAGTGGGGAGCCACTGAAAAGTTTTATTAGTCAATCAATGCTAACCGTCCAATAAGCAACCCCTAACATGTTAATGGCTTAACCTCAAAGGTTCAATTCTGCTCCAGTGAAGTCTGCTGAGACCTCCAGAGTCTGCAGCGGGAGGGGAGAGAAAGACAGAGAAAGCATACCAGCTCTTAGCGCCCTCAGCCTGGAAGTGGCACATATAGTTCTCTTCGTAGTCTGTCGGCCAGAAACAGCCACATGGCCCCAGCCTACTCGCAAAGGAGGCTGGGAAATGTCGGGAGGCACAGGCGTGCCTGGAGGGCACGAACAGCTGCCACAGGAGACTTTAGTCAGGAGAGTGCTGTGGTCTGATGTGTGATTTGGGATGTTCACTCTGGCAGCGGACTGAGGAGGGGGTTAAAGGGCTGCAAGCGTGGAGACAGAGACCGGACAGGAGGCTCTTCCAATTGTCTGGTGATAGAGCTCTCCCTGCTCCCCAGCTCTCTGCAGACTGCAGCAGGGTGAGCCTTCAGGGAAGAAAGGTGGGTGGAGACTGCCGTGAGGGAGGCAGACGGCTCAGGGGCGATGGGAGGTCAGTGACGGGCCTGTTGACGGGTGTACTGGGCAGCCACACGTAGGGCTGCAGGGCTCGCAGTGGGCCTGACTGAGCTGGGGGTGTTATTGGCCTCTTCAGAGTTCAGGGCCTCCCTGAGCGTGAGCTGTGCTGAGGCGGGCCTCCTGCCTGTTACCCTGTGTTCTCGGTGCTCCGGAGGTCCTCGCTTACCGTTTGGAGTGAGTGAGCACGCGGTAAATGAAACCATGGGTGGAGTGAAGGGGCTTGGAGGAAGGCGGGAGCTGGATGGAAGCATCCCTGGGAAAGAGGAGCCTTGAATGGCCGGTCTTCCAAAGTAATAGCACTTCTCTAGTGTTCCTAAGCTTCATTGCCACCTGTTTGTAGCTCTGCGGAGTAATGCAGGCTGCCACTTCAGAAGGACTGTCAGGTACTTTCAGAGGAAGCATTTGCTCATGAACTTCTGCATAGCTGTGCTCAATTTAACCCAGTGACTGGCTGTGTCCCCACTGCCATCTTCCACTGGTAATACCGTGGGGACGGCAGGCCTCCTGCCCAGCCTTCGCTCTCCTGGTTGCCCTGTCTGATGTCAGGCTCTCATGCCAACCTAAGGAACAGATGTCCCAAAGCTGGCAGCCGGGGGGAAGAGACCTGAGTTCTGGTTTAAACTAGGCTGCTAACTTTCTGGATGATCTTACAAAGTCATCCTGTATTTCTGGGCTTGAGTCTCTTCTCTTGGGTGGGCGTGGGGATTTTAAATGAGAGATCTTCAAGCTCTGACATTTCTAGCTCCACAGGATGGACACTGAATATCCTAAGGGCCCAGCAATTTTCAGAACACTGCTTTTTCAGCTAGAGGCAGGAATACCGGGAGGCATATTGGGAGTTTCCAGAGGTGGTGGGTGTGGCAGAGCTCACCGGTTTTTCCTGGGGCTGCAGAAAATGGGGGGTGTGGGTCTCAAGTGTGGGCCTCTTCCTTCTCTTGCCTTTGGGAAATGAACCCCTTTGAGAAATGGGTGACAGCCACAGACCATCTCTCCAGAGAAGCATGTGGCATGCACAGAACCATGTACCAGATGCACACCCTCTTTTACGTTTAATTTCAGGGGCCCATGGCCTCCCTAAAATGCAGCTGGGCTATCTGCCTACTTTTCTCTCCCCAGTGGGTTCTGGGTTCCTCTTACAAATCCAGTGCTTGCTCCTGGGCCAAGTTGTGGAAGAGCTTCAGGAGCCAAAGGAAAGTCCTCAGAGGGGTTTGCTTTGACCTCACAAGGGATTGGATGAGACCTCTCTAAAGAGAGGCAGAAAATCAGTGCAAATTTATATGGTGACAGCTGAAGGCACTTGGTAGGTGGGGTTTGTGTGTGCTTGTCTGAGAGAGAAAGTTGGGGGGCAATGTGGGTGTATTGGCACTCTTACCTTGATAACATGTCTTCTGGGAGGGATTCTCTACTTCTTTGTAATTAAGCTTTTTATTTTGAGATAATTAGAGATTCTCATGCAGTTATAAAAAATAATACAGAGGAATCCCTTGTACCCTTAACCTAGTTTTCCCCTTTGGCAATATCTTGCAAAATTATAATACAGTATCACAGTTAGGATATTGATACTGGTACAGTCAAGATGCAGAATATTTCCAACACTGCGTGGATCTCTCCTGTAGCCCTTCTACAGCCATGGCCACTTCCCTTCTCTGCTCTCATTCTCTACTTAACCTCTGAAAACTAATAATCTGTTCTTCATTTCATAATTTTATCATTTCAAGACTGTTATATAAATGCAATAATACAGTATATGTGTAACTTTCTGGGATTGGCTTTTTTCACTCAGTGTAATTCCCTGGAGATTCATCCAGGTTGATACATTTACCAGTAGTTTGTTCCCTTTTATTGCTGAGTAGTGTTCCACAGTATGGACGGACCACAGTTAGTTGAACCATTTATGCATTCAAGGGCATCTGGATTCCTCTTTGACTCATTGATTATTTAGAAGTGTGTTGATTTGTTTCCGAATGTTTAGAGGTTTTCCTGTTATCTTGCTGTTATTGATTTCTACTTTGATTCCTTTGAGGTCGGAGAACACACTCTATATGAAATAGGGAATGAATTCCGTATGAAAATTCAATTCTTTTGAATTCACTGAGATTTGTTTTATGGCCCAGTCTATCTTGGCATATGTTCTGTGGGCACTTGAGAAGAATGTACATTCTGCTGTTGTTGGGTGGAGTGTTTTGTAAATGTTGGTTAGATTCTGTTGGCTGACGGTGTTGTTGAGTTATTCTGTATCCTTGCTGATTGCCTAGTTATTTTATTAATTTTGAGAGAGGAGTGTTGAAGTCTGCAAATATAATTGTGAATTTATGTATTTTTCTTTTCAGTTCTATCAGGTTTCGCTTCACATATTTTGTATCTCTGTTGTTTGGTGCATGTGAATTTAGGATTTCTTGGTGGATTAATCCTTCATCATTATATAATATTCCTCTCTGTGCTCACTTCAGCGGCACATATACTAAAATTGGAACAATACAGAGAAGATTAGCATGGCCCCTGTGCAAGGACGACACACAAATTCATGAAGCGTTCCGTATTTTTGTTAAAATGGTTGTGGTCATTGTATCTATCTCGAATAGTGTCAACAATAAAAATAAAATTAAAAAAAATATTCCTCTCTGACTGGTAATTTTTTCCCCCTGAAGTCTAATTTATCTCATATTGATATAACCATTTTTGCTTTCTTGTGATTAATGTTTACATGATATATATATTTTCGTCTTTTACATTCAACCTGCCTATATCATTTTACTTGAAATGAATTTCTTATTAACAGAATAGTGGGTCATGTTTCTAAATGATATTTTTATTTATTTATTTATTTATAGATAAATAACAAGGATTTACTGTATAGTACAGAGAACTATATTCAATATCCGGTAATAATCTATAATGGAAAAGAATCTGAAAAAATATATATGTTTAACTGAACCATGTTGCTGTACACCTGAAACTAAGACAATATTGTAAATCAACTATACTTCAATTTAAAAAAAATAAAGAAAGAGAAAATCATCACCAAAAACCAGAAAGTCAGTCTTAATCATGTGCATTTCTAACTTATGTGGACTGACCAGATCAAAGGTAATTTAGAATATCAATGGCCATTACAGGGAACATTTGAAATCCCCAAACTTAATTTCCTTAAAACTGAATTGGGCTACAATAGCTCAAAAACTTCCAGAAAGAGTTCAATACTTATTTCTATTGGTAGTTTGAGGCTTCCCTATGTTATCAGGAGTCTAAAATTGCCTCACTGAAAAATAAGATTTTAAGATTAATGGGGCAAACAAATTATTAAAGAAAGATAAAATGGCTCCCAAAGCCTTAGGCTCTTCTTCTTGGCTTCTTTGTCTCAGATTCCTCTTTGGCACCATCTTGTCTCTCTCTTTGGCTCCTCATGTCCAGACTCCACCTCCACCACCATCATCCTTATTCCCTTCTACACTTCCTATGCCTCTTCTATACCCTCAATTCTCCCATATTAACTTTCTCACCGAACTTTCCCTTTTCTCTAAAACCCTCCCCACTCTTTTCCTCTGAACTTGTCAGAAGCTTTCCTTTCAAAATTGAGCCTTCTGAGGGTCCAGAGGATAAACTTTTAATTCCTTGGACCAAAGGTGAACAGTGAGCCATTGTTAAAGATTTTTTCAAAGTAACTAAAGTTTCTCACAAATTTGCTGAGGAATTCAAACTTATCAACCTGGTTTCTCTGACTTATATCAGCTAGTTCATATGCTTGTCAGGGAATGCCAGGCCCAGCATTGGGTGAAAAACACAAATTGGGAAAATACTGCAACGTCTCTAGCATTGTAAAGGGGAGACCAACCTGCTAATTTATCATATGATCAGGCTTGGGCAATAGCCAAGTGACTTCATCAAGCATAAATTGATATTTTTAGATTATTCCCATTTAATGTAATTATTGATATTTAAGGGCCTCAGTATGCAATTTTATTTTTATATTTTCTGTTTGTTGTCCCTTTCATTTCTGTGCCACCTAAACATTTTAAAGAATTCCACTTTGACTTATCTATGGTATTTTTCAGTTTATATTTTTCGTATATTTTTTTAGTGATGTGTACATTATGTGTACATGACTTAACACAGTCTACTGGTGTCATCATTTTACCAATTCAGGTGAAATATAGAAACCTTACCTCCTTTTATGTCTTTTTACCCTTTATAATTTACATTATAATGTAATTGTCTTAAATATTTCCTCTACATTTAAAACCACATCAGACAGTGTTATAATTTTTGCTTCAACTGTCAAATATCATTTAGAAATTTAAGAGGAGAAATAAGTCAGTTGTATTTACCTACACTTTTGCTCAAGTGTATTTCTTCCTTCCTGATGTTCCAAGGTTTCTTCAGTTGTTTCTTTTCTTTTCTTTTTTTTCCTAAAGAACTTCTTTTAGCCACTCTTGGGGGTAGGTCTGTTGGCAACAAATTCTCTTAGTTTTCTTTCATCTGAGAATGACTTGATTACTCCTTCTTCCCTGAAGGATATTTTCACTGGATACAGTATAAGATTCTCGGTTGATAGTTCTTTTCACACGTGAAAAATGTTGTGCTACATCTTTTTGGTCTCCATGGTTTCTGATGAGAAATCTGCTGTCGTTCTAATTGTTTTTCCCATATCGGTAGGTGTCGTTTCTCTAGAACTGTTTTCAAGATTTTCTTCTATGTCTTTAGTTCTCAGAAGTTTGACTATGATGTGTCTTGTGGATTTCTTTCAGTTTATTTTGTTTAAGATTCTCTCATCTTGAATCTGTAGGTTTGTGTCTTTTTCCAAATTTGAGAGGTTTTCAACTGTTGAGCACTTTTTCAGTCCACCCTTCTTCTCCTCTCCTTGGAGACTCCAGTGACAAGAATGTGAGACTTTTTGTTGTATTACTATAGGTCCCTGAGGCTTTGTTTGTTTCAGTCTATTTTCTCTCTTTCTCAGTTTGGTTAATTTTTATTGCTCTATATTGCAGTTCATTGATTCTTTCCTCTGTTCTCTCCATTCTGCTGTTGAACCCATCCATTGAATTTGGTATTTCAGTTAATATATTTTTCATTTCTAAAGTTTCCATTGGTTCTTCTTTATATCTTATATTTCCGTTTTAGACTTTGCATTGGTTTCAAACATGTTCATAGTTGCTTGTTGAAACATTTTTATGATGGTTGCTTTAATATCTCTGTCAGATAATTCTAACATCTCTGTCATCTTGGAGTTGGCATTTACTGACTATTTTTTTTCATTCAGTTTAAGGTTTTCCTGGTTCTTTAAGATAAGTGATTTTTTATTGAAACGTGGACATTTTGGGTAATATGTTTTGAGACTCTAGATCTTACTTAAAACTTCCACTTGCCTGGCTTTTTTTTTTTCAACATGCTCCAGAGGGGAGTCTGGGGGTACTGCTTTATTACTGCCAGGTGGGGTTGAAGTCCAGTTGTCCTACTCGGCCTCTACAAATTCCTTTCTGGTTAGGAGGGGTTGGAATGCCTAGTTACTGGTCCCCTTGTGACCTCCACTGACACCACAGGGGTTGAGGGTGGCCTCTTTACTGCTGAGCAGTAGTAAAAACCCTGAATCTCCACTAGGCCTCCTCTAACACCACTCTAGTGGGGAGGGGTTAGGGTGACTCATTACTGCTGGGTGGGAGTGGGAGTCAAGGCTGCACTGGGCCTTTGCTAGCATGGATGGGAGTGGGACCACAGTTTTTTTTTTTTTTTTTGGAAGTGTTCGACTGGATTAGAGCAGTCATTGTATAGATTGTCTTTCTAGGCTTCCCCTCTCCTAGTCTTTTGGCTAGAAAGAACCGGCTTTTGTTGGGGAATTTTTTGTCTGTGTCTATTGATATTTTCAGGTTGCCATCTTCTTCAGCTCCAAATCTGGGATATATGAGGCCGAAAGAAAACCCACCATCCAGAAACTTCACCATCCTATCTTCCTCAGGTCCCAAGGTCCCTAGCTAGTTGCTTTTCTTTACCTTTCAGATTCACATGATGTTTGTTTTATGTATAATATCCAGGGTTTTTAGTTGTACTTAGGGGGAGGCATAGGGCAAAGTGTGTCTATTCCATCTTCCCAGAAGTGGAAATCCTCTCTACTTCTTTTTCTTTACTACTTTTTAGCAATATTGAGAATGTAGTACATGTATTTGGGAAAGTTTTAAACAGTACAAAAGAGATACATGAAAATTTCCCTTTCAAGTCCTGTGTTCTGCAATGGCCACGTGGTTCTTCTGCCAGTGGCAGTCACTGTTACCAGTGCTTGTGCGTCCTTTTCAAGAGAGTCTGTGTGTGTGTGTGTGTGTGTGTGTGTGTGTGTGAGAGAGAGAGAGAGAGAGAGAGAGAGAGAGAGAGAGAGACTTTCTATACTTCGTAGTGGCACCAACTTAAACTCCATTAACCATGGATGAGAGTGGTTATACACACTCTGGTTCAGCAGCATTGTGTATATTTAAGCATATTTGCCAACCTAATATATGAAAAACTGTATTGTATTATAGTTTTCATTTGCATTTCCTGCCATGTGTGAGGTTGAGCATCATTTCTGATGTATAAAATCCATTTGTGTTTCCTGCTTTGTGGTCTGACAATTTAATTTCTTCTTTATTGTACATTTCTCTATTGGGTTGTTGGCATTTCTTATAGACTTGCACAGGTATGCACATGCACATTATTTATGTAGCAAGGAAATGTGCCCTATGCCTGTCATATATGTTGCCAATATTTTGTTCCTATTTTTTCCATTTTCTTTTGACTATTGTATTTTATGGTAATTGATATTTAAAAAATTTTGAACTCAGATGTAGCCTTTTTAAAAATGACATCTGAATTTGGGTCATGTTTTGAAAGTTCTTCCTAGTTCAAGATTATTACAAATATTCTCCCACATTTTTCTTCTAGATCTTTTCATAGTTGCATCTTTTGTTTAGGTCTTTGGTACATGTGATCCAAAATTTTTTTAGATCATTCCTGAATTGTCTCAACACAATTACTTGAAAGGTCTATCTTGTCCCCAGTGGTTTGAAATGCCACCTTGATTTTTTGTGGGTCTTCTCTGTGTAGGTGCTTATCTGCTTTGTCAGCAAATTACCAATGGCAGCTGGTGGCCTGGGGAGGCTGTGCTGAGGTGATCTCGGAGCCATCTGCAAGGAAAGAAGCACTTTTGGAGAGGGAGGAGCAAGGGTGGCTGATTCTCCCCACCTTGGACTGCTCTGTTTTGGTCTCATGAAAATGGGCTGAGCCTGTTTCAGGGACGTTTTCCAACCATCTTGCCCCCTGATGGTAAGAGGCCCCTCTGTCTGCTCCTCTTGTAAATCACAGGTCCTGCTCTTTTCTTAAATAGCTCCTACATCCACCCCTCATCCCTATTCCCCTCTTCTGTCCTTGACACCTCTTCACTTCAGGCCTTTACTATTATGGCCTAGTTTTTGAGTACCCTCCTAAATGTTTGTTTTAGTTATCTCTTGCTACCAAGCAAATCAACACAAATTTAGTTGCTTGAAACAACACACCTTTATTATCTCATAGACTTATTATTGCTGTGCACCACGAGTCCTGGCACATCTTACCTAAGTCCTGGCCTTCAGGGCTGTCATGAAGCTACAGTCAAGCTGTCATCCAGGGCTGGGTTCTCATCAGGAGGCTCAATTGGGGAAGGATCCATTTCCTTTTTCATGTGGTTGTTGTGGCTGTGGGATTCATGGAAGCTTGCTTCGTCAAAGCCAGAAAGGGAGAAAGAGTGTCTCTAGTGCCCAGCTACTAGCAAAATAGAGCAAAATAATGTAACGTGATTGCAAGAATGACATCCCATCATCTTTGCCATATTGTACTGGTTAGAAGTCATACCACATTCAAAGGTATGATCACCTGGAGGCAGGTCTTGTGGGATGCCCTTGGAATCGGTCCTCCACATGGGTTGTTTTCTACTCTAGTCCACACTTCACTGTGGAGCCAGATTAATTTTCTTAAAGCACATCCCTGACCTTACTAGTCTTCTACTCAAAAGTCTGCATTAGTTAAATTTCATATAAAATGTTCTTATATTAGCATTTAAGGCTTTCTCCAGGAGCTGCCTGGCCGTTATCTGTCAAAATTGCCAGTGCACAAAGCCTTTGACCCAGACTATATCCCAGATCTCGACTCGCACATGAGTGAAATAATGAATGCACAAATGTAAGCACTGCAGAATCGTTTGAAATAACCGAAGATTGGAAACAACCCAAGTGGGAGGGGCTGGTTGAATACATTACTGTACATCCAATCAGTGGAATACTATGCAGCCACAAGATGGACGAGGCAGCTCTTTATAAATTCATGTAGAGTGATCTACACCAGTGATTCTCAGAGTGTGGTTCCTTGACCAGCAGTATCACCTGAGAACTTGTTGGAAAGAAACAAAGAAGAACTACAAAAACAACCCCCAAATAATTTACAAAATGTCAATAAGCATACACATGTCAACAGTTACTTTAAATGGAAATTGAGTAAATGCCCCAATCAAAAAACAGAGTGGCTGAATGGATACAAAAACAAGACCCCGGGCTTCCCTGGTGGCACAGTGGTTGAGAGGTCGCCTGCCGATGCAGGGGACACGGGTTCGTGCCCCCGTCTGGGAAGATCCCACATGCCACGGAGCAGCTGGGCACGTGAGCCATGGCTGCTGAGCCTGTGCGTCCGGAACCTGTGCTCTGCAATGGGAGAGGTCACAACGGTGAGAGGCCCGCGTACCGCAAAAAAAACAAACAAAAAAAAAACAAGACCCCAGATATGCTGGGAAAGTGACTTTTCACTGTATATCCTTTTGTACCTTTTGAATTTGAACCATTTAATGTATTACTTATGTAAAATATTAAAATACAAAAGCCCCATCCGTCAGACATCATTAGCTTTCTCTCTCATCTCTCACGTGGCCTGTTCACACCAGTCAGACTTGCCTCTTCACTATCCCTTGGGTTAGGGTCGCATTTCCTGGCCATGGGCCATCGCTTACGTCCGTGCCCCCAACTGGAATTCCCTTTACTCTTCACTGTATAATTAAAGCCAACTCAAAGGTCAGGCCCAGACACTGCCTTCTTTGGGGATTTGCCTGACCCCCGCCCTGCAGGCAGGATTAACTGGAACTTCTCCTCAGCTTCTCCAGCCTGTGCCTTTCTTCTGCCCACTGCCTGGCTGTCTTCTTTAATAGATTGGCGGCTCTCTGCAGACAGGGACTCAGCCTCACACATCATTGTGACCTCAGCGCCCAGCATAGCCTGCAAGTTGATACCTAAGAATCTTTTAGTGAATAACTGAGTGAGCAAGTGAATGATGGACACAGAGATGGGGACATAGGGACACAGGGTGGGCTGGACAGTGAACAGACCTAAGAGTGGGAATTGTCAGAGAGGAGAAGAATGAATCTGGGCAGGAAAGTTGGGGAGAGGTTGCGGGGAGAATCTGCTGGTGGCTGGGCTTTCTACCGGCTTGGGTTGGGGGCTGAGCCATCATCAGTGCCCTGGGGGGTGGGGTGGGGAGGGCACCTTGACCTGGGGGCCCATGGGATTCATTGCATTTCGTTGGAGGGGGGAGTTCTTTTAAAAATGTAGATGAGCTTTGGAGGGGCAGTGATTGAGGGGTAGAATGTGTGCCTTAAAAAGACCTCACACAGACTGGCAGAAGGGCAGGCTGCCCTCCCAAGGGGATTATTTTGATTACAGCCAAGTCGAGGTGAAGTTATTTTTTAATATTAAAAAGAATATGCCCCCCCATGGCCACTCTGTCCCTAACCTCCCTCCATCTCGAGCATCTGACATTTCCTGCACATTTTAACTTTCTAACCAAATAATGAAATAATCATATTGGCTCCTCAGTCACAGGATTCATTTTCTCTCATTCCTGGGCTTCAAAATTCATCTCATATTTTAATCTGTTTTGAGCTCTTTTCAATTGCCTTGGAGATAGAGCCAAAGGTTCCCTGAACTCCTATTGCCTGCCGTTGTTTGGTTTTGCTTCCTGTGGGGTATTCTCTTTAATAACACGGTCTGTCCTGCAGCAGTGGCAGGAATTCTAGGGGGGTCGGGGCTGGGCCTCACACTTTGTGGCTCCTTGACAGTATATTAATGCCTACATTCCGACTCTGGGCATTCTCATTTGCTGCCTTCCTCTTGAATGGTACCCTCCCTTCTCAATTGTATTAATGTTTAAAAGCCCAGCCTCCCGTAGAAATTCTCTCTCAACTACTCTAGGCCACATGATCCTTCCCTCCTCTGAGCATCAAGTAAACACACAAAACACAACGGCAATAACGACCAGCATTTCGGAGCCTAAATATCTTTCAGGCACATTCTGAGAACTGTTATGGATTAATTCATTTGATTCCACACTCTCCCCTAAGGTAGTATTAGTTTTAGTGTCCCCATTATTTTGATGAGTAGACTGAGGTAAAGAGAGAGTCCATAACTTGTCCAAGCGCTGCAACACACCTAAGGTCAGTTTCATCCAGTTGAACTCTTGGTTTTCCTGTTTCATGTGTGCACGTCATAGCTTCCCAACCAGACAGCAGGCCCTCAGGGTGGGCGCTGCACCCTTCTAGGTGCTGTGCGAGGTGGTGTCATTGTAAATACTTGTTGGTTGTTTGAGCTCCTTGTCTCATGAAAGACCAGAGAGGGCGCTGGTTTGGAGCAGGAGGCAGGGGGCCGTCTGTACATTTCTTGGAGCCATTTGGGGTGGTGGGTGGAGTTGCTTGAGAACTTACCCACGCTTCTTGTTTGGGGTAGGGAGTGGCAAAAGGACATGGTGTGGTGCAGGTGACAAGGCTTCTCCTTGGGGGCATGAAACCATGTGTGCTGTAGGATTGTTGGAGAGAGTGGGGTGCCCATCAAGGAGCACCCTGTGACTCTGGGGAGAGATGAGCTCACTGCCAAGGGTCCCCCTTATGAAAATGAGAAGGGCCCCTATGTGGAAAGTCCTTGACAGTGGGGAGGGACCAGAGTCAGCTCTCTGTCCCAGGGGTTCCTCTCTGGCACTGGGGTCTGGTCCTTCAGTTGGGTTGTCTTTGTTCCATAAAGATGACAACCCAGGCAGGCATTTCACCTCTTCAAGTCTCAATGATCTCATCTGTAAAAGGGGGAGAAATACCCAAACCTGCCTTCCTTGTGGCAGAGCATTGGGAAGGGCAATTGAGAGTGTACACATCAGGAACAAAAGCTTCATGGCAGGTAGGACTGGAATTACATCACTGGAGACAATTTCTCTCTGGGTCTCTCTTCCTGACATACTGTCTGATGGACCTGTATGTTTGTCCAGACTTGTTAAACCTGTGTAGCTCCGGCTTCTCCCTTTCTGTCCCTGGCACCTCACATGAGCCCTTCTGGGGCTGTCTCTTCCTCCACATCAGGGTTCTGAGTCCTCGCTGTGCAGTTGAATCCCCTGGATGCTTCTGATGCCCGAGCCTTACCCCCGGAGGTTCTGACCCCATGGTCTTGGGTGCATCCCGGGCTTGGTATTTCTTAAAGGCTTCCCAAAGGTTCCAGTGTGCCCCTGCATTGAGACCTATGCTCCACCGCGTGCTGAGACACAGGGCACGAATGGAGAGAAGAGAGAGGAGAGAGAGTCCATCAGAATCTCAATGTTCCTCGTAAAAATTTTTGAAAATCATGTTTGTTAGATGCTATGTTTTAGGCCTGATACCGAATGTATTTTGCAAGGTCAACTAAAATTGAGTACATTAAATTTTTATATTTAGCAAAAGGCTGTACAGGTGAGTTAGCATGAATCCCCTCTGGGATCTGAGGGTTGAGACGCTGGAGGAGCTGGGAAGCAGGGGGCAGCAGCAGACCTGGAGCCGGGAAGCCTGGTTACCAAGGCTGACTCCATCACTCACTTGCGAATATTCACACCTATCTCACAGAGTCATTGTGAGGGGCAATGAGATCATCCATGAAAACTTTTTGAGAAACCAAGATTTCTGTAGAAATAAAAGTATTGCATAAAAGCAGTTGTGTTCTGTATTCTGTCGACTGTGACTCTCTGGACATCATTCCTTAGGAGTTCTGCCTGACACGGGGAGACCAGATGTCCCAAATTCCTGGTCTCCCGCGCAGGTTTACTCCATCATGTGCATTCCAGACCTCATCCACTCCCGGCACCACTGGCCAGCCCTTCCCCTCCCCAGCTCCCGTCTTCAAATTCCATCGCCCTCCACTGGCTTCTTCCCCTCAGGACAGAAACATATCCCTCTCTCCCACAGTAAAAAGAAAATACACCTGTGACCCTTGGGCCCCCTCTTCCTTCCACCTTTGCCTTACAACTAGGTTTCTGGGACATGTAACTCATGTGGAGACTCCCCTTTCCTCACTCCCTTCTCCTTCTGTTCTGGCATTTCCCATGGCTGCCAGCTGCTCCATCCTTGTCTTCCTGAGGTCTCTGCCGTAGGTGCCCTGTGGACCACTCCCTTCATGACACACTCCCCTTCCTCTGGCCCCCTCACATCCTCCCTTCCCCTCTCACGCTCACCCTCAACTTTGCCTGATCACCTAATCTTAGGGATTCCATTTCCTAAATATTTCTCATACCTGTAGACTCCCTTCAGTGCCCACCACCACTACCTTGGTTCAGCCCCTCTCTCACCTGGACTACCTCTCACCTGGCCTATTGGTCCAGCCTCTTAAGGTGTCCTGACCTCCCTCCCCGGCTGCCTCTGCCCTCCAGGGTCAAGTTAAATACAAAGCCCTTTGTGCTGTGGACCTTGCCTACATCTCCAGGTGCATCTCTTCCAACTCTTCCTTTCACATTTGCATTCATTCCCCAGATCTGTCCTGGTGCGTCATGGCTCTGGGGTTTTACATGTTTTGTAACATCCCCATAAAACTTTCCCTGCCCACCACTACCCGAACCTTATCCTGGAAAAATGTTCATCTTATAAATCCCAGCTCAACTGTCAGATCCCTCAAGGAGCCTCCCCTGGTTCCTCTGTTCCATCCCCCAGTGGGCTTAGTCTCACCTTGCCTTGCTCTGGCCCCCCTGCTGCTCAGTCATGCTGCTTTCAGAGCTCTCCTCACACTGCATTATGCACGCAGCAAGTGCTTCCCCAGACCTGGAAGCTCCTTGAGAGAAGGGTTCATGGCTGGCGCTCTCTCTTTCAAGTTCTCGCTCTCAGATATGCGGAGCCCGGTGCAGAGTTAGCACTCAACAAATGTTTGTAGGATTGAATTGAGTTGATTGATCTGCAAAGAGCAACTCGGAGCATCTCGACCGGTCATAATGACTTCTGAACACCCAAGAAATGCCATTGTCCCTGTATCCCAATGCTTGGAAAAGTAGTTATCCTCACATGGGATCGATTGCTGATTCAGTTAGCGAGGATCTTGGCTTTTCGACCCTCCGCCATGTTCTGATCTCTTCAGACAGCAGGGAGCTTCCTCCATGAAGGCCCCGTTCACAAACAATTCTAGGTACATGCACGTCGTAGGATGCTGTGACTGGGCCTGTGGAAGCAGACAGAGCACTCGAGCTCTGAGCCAGGGAGAAACGTCCTGTATGTTTTTCTGGATTCTTTTTCCTACAACTACATCCCGCTGATGATAAGCCCCTCCAGAAGGGCAGTGGTCACTCCCTCTGCCCCACTCCCACCATCCGCCTCAACACAGATGTTTTCTTGCTTCTGCTTTGTACCACCCATGGCTTCCTTTCCAAGGTCTCTCCCATCCTTCCCTCTTGGGGAGAAAGGGAAAGGATGGTTTGTTAAAGTCACAAAGCATCCTTGCAGAACTGATGTCACCAGCTTTTGATGGGTTTCAAGGGGCTGTACTTGCAGGGCAGGCCTTCTCTGGCCTCCTTTTATATCCTTGAACTGTTGTTAAACTCATTCTTGAAATTTTCCTTTGTACATTCTGCCTCGCTCACTCTCACAGTGGTATCTAGTGTCCCATCATGTTGCCATCACTATAAAACTTTTAACTGCCTGTTATACCTAAAAATGTGTTATGTTATATAGTGGAATGTTGTTATATATATTGTAAGATTGTAACATTATATGTTGTAATAATGTCTGTCCCCTGTCATTTTCTTTGAAATTCACGTTTTGATCGTCTTCATAGTTTCCTCTTTCTAAACCCGCTCTGAAAGCTTTCCTTTATCCTGGAGTGAAAATGACAGATCCCAGGAGAAAGCTTGGCTTCTCACAGGGGAGGGAAAGGGATGAAGCCTGGGTGCAGGAATATCAGGCACCAGCCCTGGGGAGCTGTGGGTGTGCGTCTGCAGGTGGGTTGGTCATCAGCTTTCTGTCTTCTGACCCTGAGCAGCATTGTCCTTCCCGTACCCTTAGTTGTGGGGCAGGGTCACGAGACGAGGTCTGGCCAGCAGGGTGTGGATGGCGTGTGATGGGTTTCGCCTCCAGGTTGGAGCATTTAGTTACCTGTGCAAGGCCTCCAGAGCTGGCAGGACAGTCGGCCACTTTCGAGACCGTGGCTCCTGCAGCAGCCTGGAGCCCCGAGTGACTGCAGCAAGCCCAGTCTGCGGTGGCTGCTTGTAACCACAGCATGACCTGGCCTGGCCGGGAAATTGGTTCTATGCCTAGAACAGTTGTGCTTTGTGACAACAGTGTAAACTGCGTGCCATTTGCTTGGGGCACATATGAAAGTGAAAAGAGCGGAGTGTAGATGCTCGTGAACCATGAGCCTGAGATACACGTCCGCTGTCTCAGGCCACAGAGAGGTCGTCTGTACTGCTGGCGTCTCTGACTGATGCGGCAGGTGGGGAGGGCCAGAGCAGGATTGGGTGGGGCAACATGTGAGTACCAGTGAGACCTGCCCGGAGGCCCGCCAGCTCTGATCTTGGCAGGTAGTCACCTCTGCGCCGTGGGGGAAGGCCAGTCCTGTGTCCCGCACCCCCGGGGGCACCCATGGGGATTCCCTGGACCCTGTGACCCAGAGACCGAGCAGGCTTGTTTTCTCCTTGGAGCTCTTCTTTGTCTCTGTTTCATTGTCACCTTTTCTCTGTGACAGCGTCAGGGCTCTGGAGAGGCAGAGGTGAGAACGTGTGAGCTCTGTGTCCCGTTTCCCAGCTGCGGGGTGTTGGCTCTGAGCAGAATCCACAAGACAGTGAAGTTTGTCCCTCTGACCCCACTGCCCCAGCCTCTACCCCTCGTCGCTCTGACCTGCTCTCCGGGCAGCTCTCTACCTGTTCTGCAGGTGGCTGTTTGCTTCCCCCAAGAATGTGTACGTTCTCTAGCCCTCCTGGGACAGGTCTGCCAGTGTGTTTAAAGGTGACGTTCTGGTGATCTGGTAGATTAATCTCAGTGCCTCTGCTACGGAGGAGTGCAGGCTGCCTGGGGGGTCGTTCACTCCTCAGATGGTTATTGAAGCTCCCCTGTGCCCAGCTCTGAGCACAGTCCTAAGGGGTGGGGGGGCAGGGAAAGCAGGGAGAGGGAGACTCATGACTGCGGCTGGGCCCTGCCTCTAGACCCTTGCAGTTCAACGGGGGAGGACAGGGCTAAGCCGGTGGAGGGTTTAGAAGTGTGTTGCAGGGTAATGTGTGTTAGGAGCTCCGGGTGGGATCCAGGCCATGAGAAGGGGCCAAGGGGATGGTGAGAGCGCTCTGTGGTCTGGGATAGTCAGGGAATGCCAAGTCACTGTCCTGGGGCCTCAGTTTCCCCATCTGTCAAGTAAGGAGGGTGGGTGTGTGCATTGCTGTTCAGATTGCCTGACGATAAGAATTTCCAGGGAAGCCTGTTCAGCTGCAGGGCTCCCAGGCCCCTCCTAGAGATTCAGAGTCTGTGGGTCTGGAGTCGGGCTGGGAACGTGGCTCTTTATTTCTTGTCTGACCTCCCCTCCCAGCCCCAGTTCCGCCCCAGGAGCTGGGATGTTGGGGGCTTAGGGGGCAGGCAGTGAATGGTGCGGGGGACTTTGAGGGGGCCTTCGAGATGCCTAGCTCCATGTTGGAAAAGCACTTACCACAGCTGGGGCAGGTCACTCGGTAGGGAGATGAGGACACTGTTGAACTCTAGTTGGTTGCTGAATAATTAGTGGCACCGGGGAGGGTTTGTTGACCAGGATGCCTTTTGGAGGAGAGCTGGAGGCAGCCTGAGTGTTCGGCTGTTTGCGTTTGGCCTTGACGTGGTAATGCTTCGGGCTGCTGGGAAGGCTTTCTGAGCGAGTTGACTCTGTGATCCTTGAGGCCAAACGTGGGAGTTGGGTCCCCACAGGAGACCAATGAAATGGGCGGCCCTGATTGGGCAGCTCCTGTCCTAGGTGGAAAATGCTGCTAAAATTCAGCAAACCCAGCAGGGTGCACTGAGGACCCTGTACCTCGGTGGTTCTCAAACTTCCTGTGCCTCAGAATTGCCTGGCGGGCTTGTTAAATAGGGTGCTGAGCCCCACCTCCAGTGTCTGATTGCGGGGAGGGGAGGGCAGAGAATTTGCATTTCTAACATGTTGCCAGGCGCTGGCTGCTGCTCCCGGGACCACCTTTTGAAAGCCAATGCCAAGTTCTCAACCCACTAGCGTAGGGGTGGGGGTGATATCTACAGACTCAGGACCCAGTCACTCCCCCCAGGCCACTTATACTCCAACGGGGGACCTATTTGCAGCCACCAGATCAAGGGAATACGAGGTAGTGAGTGTCAGAGTACTGGAGTGATCCCAAGATGATGGGCACCAAGGAGGCTGCAGAGGGATGTGCAGTCGGGGGAGAGGCCTCCTGCAGCTGAGAGGCCCTGAGGGTGGGCAGACCTGGAGCGCCGTGCTGTGCACCGCACACATGCGACCTAGGAAGGGAGTGGCGGCCTCTGGAGCTGTGCAGTGCGGTTGCTCTAGCAGGTGAGAAGGTCCTTGCAGCTGGGCCAGTGTGTAGGGGCACAGACTGGGAAGGCCGGAGTAGGCCTGTGGCCCAGTATAGAAGCCAGGGGCTGAGTGGATTCCTACCAGGGGCAGGAAGAAGAGAAGGCTTTATAGGAGCCGGCCCGTGGAAGGTCTGAAATGCTCGGGTGAGGAGTTCAGACTTTATTCCATGGTGAACTGGGAACAGATCAACAGTAGTTTGGCTCCCCAAAGCAGACATCTGGAAATTGTCTCTTACATTTTGAAAAACAGATTTTCAGTAGTAGCTCATGGCCGATCCGTGTGACATGATTTCAAGGCTGAATCTCAGAGCTTTCTCTGTCATCTCCTCCCCGCCACCAACCCCTCACACTGTTTCTTCCTCACAGTCCTTGAAATTTCACCGTTAGAGATTATATCCCTTTGTTCAAAATATTACCCTCTCCAAGAGGCTCGTGTCATAAACCAGGAATGCCCAAGAAGGAAAGTAGCTAACATTAGCATGCTATGCTAGGTCACCTTAGAGGAAGATGACATGGCAGTCTTCTCCTCCAGGAGCCAATGGCAGGGGACATAGGACAGATGAGCTTTGACAAATGTGGAAGCAGAGGTAGAGTACAAAGGCCAGGTGCAGTCGGACAGGAGGCACGAGACACAGCGGGTTTAGGGAAAGCGTTCCGAGGCTTTCCCTAGAGAATGTCAACAAGAATGATCTCTGGGTGCTGTGAGGTGGGGGGGCCTGGATGCTGTTAGCATAGGAAGGTATCAGTGTGCTTGGTAGGCTCACAGTAGCTCAGTCCAATTTCTTTGGTCTCCCATCTCCACTCCTTTATGTGGAACATGGAGGGGAGTGTACAGCTATCAGTACATTTCAGACCCAACCCTGACACAGCAGCCTTCTCCTCTCCTGTTTAACTAGCCAGAATGGCTGACATTGGTTCTCGATTTGCAGTCAGGAAGCAGGAAATAGCTGTGTTTCTCGAGGCATGTTCCCAAGTCCATTAGATACCTATGCTCTGAAAACCGGGTGGGAAGAGAAACTTTACTAATTGTATTTGGAGATGATGAGCTGATGAGGAGATCTCAGGTGAGTCCTTTTGCCAGGTGATTAATTACCTCCTTATTTTCCTGTTCTAAAGTCAAGTTTTTCCATATAAGATGGTCTGTAAGTGGGAAGTGTATACAGTGCATATAAAGCTCCAACAAGAACCTGTCAGGAACAAAGTCATTCATTGCGTTCATGTTGAGATGGATTATGGCAGCCTAACACGACTGTTTGTAGAAAGTTAACATTTTTGCCAACAGGTGTGAATTACGCAGGTGTATTCCTAGGCAAGCCCACCCTCAGACACTGCTTTTATAGAATGCCTGTATCTGAGAAACTGAGTCTGATTTCTGTTGCCATTATTGAGTTCTTCCACACAGTCCACTGAAGGAAGGAAATTGGAAGGCCCAGGAGGTGGCTTGGAGTGCAGATGAAGCCTTTTTTGGGGGGAGGGAGGGGAACACAAGAGGCTAGCACTGTGCCCTCATCTCTATCTCTGCCACCCATGCTGTGATGGAAAGTGCAGGGATGGCCTTTGGGCCTGACCACTTCCAGGCTGCGTGATGACTGTGGGCAGGTCATGCAACCATTCTGCTCCTCGTTGATACTAATGTTGACCTGAAGTCATCATGAGATAACTGAGAAGATGTACACGGCATGCCCAGGACCTGGTAGGTGCCCTCTCTGTGCAGCCAGCTCTGTCCTGCTCCCTGTGTTGTCATAAAGGCCCATGGCCCAGCCCTTCGAGAAAGGCCCTGAGTGCATTTCCTGGAAGCGCCTAGATTAGAGTCGTTAAGTGATTTTAACATCAAAGATATACGGAATTGGAGGAAATTGGGGGACAGGAACTCTTCTACAGCCCCGCAGAGGCTCAGAGGCTGAGCCCAGCCTGCAGCCTGCCTACCTCCCCAACACTGCTGGTTACAACGAGCCTGGGGAAGCACATTTATCAGTCAACAAAGCTGGGGAAAGCGACAGGATTAAAGAAGGAGGAGGGTTTCTGCACAGCTAGAGGCTGTGATTTTAGGCAATGCTGGGTGCATCTGTGGTAAACAGAACACTATTTGGAGTTAGAACACCTGGACACCACTGTCAGCTCAGCCCCTTGCAGTCTGTGTGGTTGTGGGCTTGAGCTCTCTGCACCTCAGTTTTCACATCTGTATACTGGGTATGACTGTCCTTTCCTATGTCCCAGGGTTGCTTTGAGGATCAGGAGGCACTGGGTAGGAAGCTCCGTGTAGACTGCAAGACACAGCAAAAGCAAAGGATTATTGTTACAACAGTTTCTATTTCTGTATTGCTTATAGACTTCCAGAGAACTTTCTCATCTTTCCTTACTTAATGTACAACAGCTGTGCGAGGTAGGCAGGGCCGATGGTAGTACTCTCACATACAGATGTCTAAGGTTGGTTGATGGCTTGTCCGAGACCATCCCTGAGAGCTGGGGGTGAGGAAAGCCTGGACCCCAGTCCTCTCAACACAGAGATCACAGCTTTCTAGCTCACCTTTCATCTTTTTGTTTTTTAAACAATTCTTTTAAAAAATTTATTTATTTATTTATTTATTTTGGCTGCGCTGGGTCTTAGTTTCAGCACGTGGGATCTTCGTTGCAGCATATGGACTTCTTAGCTGTGACATGCATGTGGGATCTAGTTCCCCGACCAGGGATCAAACCCAGGCCCCCTGCATTGAGTGCGTGGAGTCTTACCCACTGGACCACCAGGGATGTCCCTCACCTTTGATCTTTTTCTTTTTTAACAACTTTATTGGAGTATAATTGCTTTACAGTGGTGTGTTAGTTTCTGCTTTATAACAAAGTAAATCAGTTATACATATACATACGTTCCCATATCTCTTACCCCTTGTGTCTCCCTCCCTCCCACCCTCCCTATCCCACCCCTCTGGGTGGTCCCAGAGCACCGAGCTGATCTCCCTGTGCTATGCGGCTGCTTCCCACTAGCTATCTATTTTACGTTTGGTAGTGTATATATGTCCATGCCACTCTCTCACTTTGTCCCAGCTTACCCTTCCCCCTCCCCATATCCTCAAGTCCATTTTCTAGTAGGTCTCTGTCTTTATTCCCGTCTTACCCCTAGGTTCTTCATGACCATTTTTTTCCCCTTAGATTCCACTTATATGTGTCAGCATACGGTATTTGTTTTTCTCTTTCTGACTTACTTCACTCTGTATGACAGACTCTAGGTCCATCCACCTCACTACAAATAACTCAATTTCATTTCTTTTTATGGCTGAGTAATATTCCATTGTATATATGTGCCACATCTTCTTTATCCATTCATCTGTTGATGGACACTTAAGTTGCTTCTATGTCCTGGCTATTGTCAATAGAGCTGCAATGAACATTTTGGTACATGACTCTTTTTGAATTATGGTTTTCTCAGGGTATATGCCCAGTAGTGGGATTGCTGGGTTGTATGGTAGTTCTAGTTGTAGTTCTTTAAGGAACCTCCACACTGTTCTCCATAGTGACTGTATCAGTTTACATTCCCACCAACAGTGCAAGAGAGTTCCCTTTTCTCCACACCCTCTCCAGCATTTATTGTTTGTAGATTTTTTGATGATGGCCGTTCTGACCTGTGTGAGATGATATCTCTCTGTAGTTTTGATTTGCATTTCTCTAATGATTAATGATGTTGAGCATTCTTTCATGTGTCTGTTGGCAATCTTTATATCTTCTTTGGAGAAATGTCTATTTAGGACTTCTGCCCACTTTTGGATTGGGTTGTTTGTTTTTCTGATATTGAGCTGCATGAGCTGCTTGTAAATTTTGGAGATTAATCCTTTGTCAGTTGCTTCATTTGCAGATATTTTCTCCCATTCTGAGGGTTGTCTTTTCATCTTGTTTATGGTTTCCTTTGCTGTGCAAAAGCTTTTAAGTTTCATTAGGTCCCATTTGTTTATTTTTGTTTTTATTTCCATTTCTCTAGGAGGTGGGTCAAAAAGGATTTTGCTGTGATTTATGTCATAGAGTGTTCTGCCTATGTTTTCCTCTAAGAGTTTGATAGTGTCTGGCCTTACATTTAGGTCTTTAATCCATTTTGAGTTTATTTTTGTGTATGGTGTTAGGGAGTGTTCTAATTTCATACTTTTACATGTACCTGTCCAGTTTTCCCAGCACCACTTATTGAAGAGGCTGTCTTTTCTCCACTGTGTATTCTTGCCTCCTTTATCAAAGATATGGTGACCATATGTGCATGGGCTTTTCTCTGGGCTGTCTATCCTGTTCCATTGATCTATATTTCTGTTTTTGTGCCAGTACCATACTGTCTTGATTACTGTAGCCTTGTAGTACAGTCTGAAGTCAGGAAGCCGGATTCCTCCAGCTCCGTTTTTCTTTCACAAGATTGGTTTGTCTATTCGGGGTCTTTTGTGTTTCCATACAAATTGTGAAATTTTTTGTTTTAGTTCTGTGAAAAATGCCAGTGGTAGTTTGATAGGGATTGCATAGAATCTGTAGATTGCTTTGGGTAGTAGAGTCATTTTCACAATGTTGATTCTTCCAATCCAAGAACATGGTATATCTCTCCATCTATTTGTATCATCTTTAATTTCTTTCATCAGTGTCTTATAATTTTCTGCATACAGGTCTTTTGTCTCCTTAGGTAGGTTTATTCCTAGATATTTTATTCTTTTTGTTGCAGTGGTAAATGGGAGTGTTTTCTTGATTTCACTTTCAGATTTTTCATCATTAGTGTATAGGAATGCCAGAGATTTCTGTGCATTAATTTTGTATCCTGCTACTTACCAAATTCATTGATTAGCTCTAGTAGTTTTCTGGTAGCATCTTTAGGATTCTCTATGTATAGTATCATGTCATCTGCAAGCAGTGACAGCTTTACTTCTTCTTTTCCGATTTGGATTCCTTTTATTTCTTTTTCTTCTCTGATTGCTGTGGCTAAAACCTCCAAAACTATGTTGAATAATAGTGGTGAGGGTGGGCAACCTTGTCTTGTTCCTGATCTTAGTGGAAATGCTTTCAGTTTTTCACCATTGAGGACGATGTTGGCTGTGGGTTTGTCATATATGGCCTTTATAATATTGAGGAAAGTTCCCTCTATGCCTACTTTCTGGAGGATTTTTATCATAAATGGGTGTTGAATTTTGTCGAAAGCTTTCTCTGCATCTATTGAGATGATCATATGGTTTTTCTCCTTCAGTTTTTTAATATGGTGTATCACATTGATTGATTTGCTTATATTGAAGAATCCTTGTATTCCTGGGATAAACCCCACTTGATCATGGTGTATGATCCTTTTAATGTGCTGTTGGATTCTGTTTGCTAGTATTTTTGCATCTATGTTCATCAGTGACATTGGCTTGTAGTTTTCTTTCTTTGTGACGTCTTTGCCTGGTTTTGGTGTCACAGTGATGGTGGCCTCGTACAATGAATTTGGGAGTGATCCCCCCTCTGCTATGTTTTGGAAGAGTTTGAGAAGGATAGGTGTTAGCTCTTCTCTAAATGTTTGGTAGAATTCACCTGTGAAGCCATCCGGTCCTGGGCTTTTGTTTGTTGGAAGATTTTTAATCACAATTTCAATTTCAGTGCTTGTGATTGGTCTGTTCATATTTTCTATTTCTTCCTGGTTCAGTCTCAGAAGGTTGTGCATTTCTAAGAATTCACCTTTGATCTTGACATCACTTTGCTCACTCGCTTACACATCACTTCTTAACTTTGGTCACTTCCTCTCTTCTCTGAAGTTCAGCTCTTAGCATTACACCCTCTGAGGCATATTTTTACCTCATGGCATGCTGCAGAGATGCCTACCAAGTCCTGGCCTGTCACTTCCTAGTGGAGGGACCCTTAAGCTGAACCTAGCAGGCCAAGTCGAGGTCAAATAGAGGTTAGGGAGGGGGCTAGGCAGAGGGCGGGCACCTCTAGCCCCTGACCTTCTGGCCTGCCAGGGCCCCTCAGGCTTACTGCAGGGGCTCATTTCTCTGTTCTCTCCCTTGCAGCCTCGTCTGTGCTCTGCCAGACAGAAACCTGCCAGCGGGTAGGATCCTGGCTCCTGTGTCCCAGCCTGAGCTTGTCCTGGTACAGAGGTGGGGCCATGCTGGGCTGGTGGGAAGAATAGGAACATTTGGGGCTCCCCAGGCCGAGCACTTACTGCTGTGAAATCTTAATTGCGCCAATCAAAGTTTCCATTTAACCTATCTTCTTTCAGGTCAAAATTGACTTAGCACATAACGGGCCATTTTGTTTAAAGCAACATCTCCACCAGGAATGGATGAAGAGCAGGAAAATAATGGCTTTCAGGGTGCAGCTGGGACTTTGGAAACCCCAGAACGCTTGTAATGTCCCCTTAGAGCACATCCCTGCCGAGAGTCCCTCCTTAAGCCGTGGTGAGATGCTCCCCACACTGGGGAAGCCCACTGGCTCCCAACCTGGTGGGATGTCCGTGCGGGAGGAGCAGTTTGGTTGGTGGAGATGCACAAAGCCACTTCTTTAAATCCAAGGAGCTGCGTCCCTCCTGTGCTGGCTGCTGGCTTCATCCTCCTCTCTAGTCTCCGCCTGCGTCACCAGCAAGAGTCTAAGGGCTTGTGAGCAGTAGTGACCCCCAAGGGCTTCCTGAGTCCATACCCGGAGTGAGCACCGTGGGGGACGTGAAGGAAATGTGACCCATGGCTTCTGTGCCAAATGAGCTTACATCTCATGCCCGTATATAACTGGAGGTGGGCCATGTATATGTACATGTAAATTGGTTCAACTCTATGGAGGCAATATTAACAGGGAGAAGAACTGGATCATGAATGATAGGGATGGGAGGAAAACTCTTCATTCTATAGCCTTTTGTGTCATTTGAATAGTGAACAATATGAAGGTATTTCTATTTGTGTTGGGTGGAATACTGGTCCCCTGTAGATGTCCACGCCCCAATCCCCGGAACCTGTACATATGTCACTTTACGTGGCACAAGGGTCTTTGCAGATGCGATTAAAGTTATGACCTTGAAATGGCGAGAGGATGCTGGATTATCCAGGTGGGCCCAATCAAGTCACATGAATCCCTAAACAGCAAGGAACCTTGCTTGGCTGTGGTCAGAGAGGGAGATGCGGCTACAGAAGAACAGTCAGAGAGATGCCACACTGCTGGCTTCGAAGATGGAGGGAGGGACCCATGTGCCGAGGAATGCGGGCAGCCTCACAGAGCTTGCAAAGGCAAGGGAATGGATTTTCCCTTATAGGCTCCAGGAAGGAACACAGCACAGCCAGCACCTTGGTTTTAGGCCCATGAGACCCATGACAAGTTTCTGACCTTCAAACTGTAAGATAATACATTTGTGTTGTTTAAGTCACAGAGTTTGTGATCATTTGTTACACTGTTCATAGAAAGTTAATCTACTACTAAAACCAATTAATAAAATAGTTTTGGAAAGAAGCTCACAGTCTGATAGTTAGAGCGGACATGCACGGAGGAAACAGACACCAACTTTCAGTGGTGTGCTGGGTGGTGCAGACTAAATGTTGTGGAACCCAGCTCACTTCTTGGAGGACTGTGGGGCAGGCACTGTGCTACGTGCAGGGACCACAAAATGAAAAAGACATGGTTGCTGCCCTGGGCGTGCTTCATGGCGTGTTTTGCAATATTCCTACTCTCCACCCCCTTAAAACTGGCCTCCGGGATGAGTGCACTGCGTGTCCACCCCCACCCCACGGCCTGCCAGGCAGGGCATTTCTAGGTGCTTTGTCATCTTGGGCCCCGATGGCCTGGACTGTCCCTCCTTCCCCTGCTTGCAGCCAGTCGTCCTGCCTTGAATACCTCCAGGGTGGGAGAACCCACCACCTCGAGACTTGGCTCTGCCGTGGGCTTTCCTCCTAAAGCACTCAGCGTAGGCACCGTTTATTTCAGCATGACTCAAGGACCGGGTGACTGGGGTTTCTGCTTTGGGAGGTGGGTATCTCGCCTTCCCTCACGAGACCACGCACGTCCTCGTGTGCGTCTGTAGTAGTGTTAATTTGTTGCCCACCCATCATCTTGACGGGGCCAAATACATAACAGTGACTCACTACAAACCTGTTGTATGAAGCAGCTGTGCAGCTCCTATCGTGTATATCGGGCGGTTGGGAAGGATGCAAGAAACAAAAAAGGATGAAGGCTTGGTCTTTGAGCAGAGTTATAAAGAGAAAATGTATCATTGTTCTCTTCTGCTGGTTCCTTTGTTCATGCCCATTTTATATAGGAAATGAAGGGAAAACTGATTTCCTCCTTTAGTCCTCCCTCCCCTGTCATGTATTGCCAGAACGCTGTTCATCCCTGATTCGAAGAAGCCGCCAAGCTGCTGTTAGGTGCTTTGCAAGTCCTGCCAGCCACCACACTCAGGGCTGCCTCCAAAACCCCCCAGACCCAGCTGCCCTCTCCTTGCTTACTTCTGCTTCCTCCCCTGCCCACCCCCAGCGTCCTGTGTCCTAGGATCCGTTTCCCTCTTTGCCTTTCAAGGCTTCCTCTCCCGGCCAAGGCCAACGTCTATGAGTGTTTGAGCAGAGGTGGCAATGTGCACAGCTAGGTGACGCGCGGTAACTCTTGGAAACCGGCCCTCCCTGAGGGAGCAATCCTGCCGCACCATCTCAGCCTCTGCAGGAGACTTAGAGCAGTGTGTTCATGCTGGAAATGCATGAAATGCAGTGGTTTCACGTGGGGAGACAGCAGGGTCCCCTAGAGCAAAGCCCACCGGGAGCCACTGTTCTTGCACCCCTGAGGAGCCGTGGGTCAGCAGGGAAGTGTGGCGCTTGAGGGGAACAGGTTTGGGAATCAGGCAGGTGGGATTTGAATCCAGGCTCCTTGGTTGCCTACTCTCTCTAAGCCTCAGTTTACTCCTCTGTGGAAGTGGGAGCTGGACTCAGACGTGGGATGACACAGGTATGTCCAGAGTTGGGATTCAATTCTGAACCTGAGCTTGCCTTCTGATGTGGTCCCGGTGGTAATGTCGGCTCCGACGGTGTACAGACCCCCTCTGGGAAGACCAGGCACCAAAGCAGAACTAGGTGCCAGCTCAGGGGTGCGGGTCGCTGATGAGAACGGACTTGACTTTCCATGGGAAATGCGTGGCTCTCGGGGGTGGTTGTTATTTTGTAAGGTTCATGCTGTTTTACTGTCTTGGCTCGTTTCCTTGCTGCCGTGCTGCTCCCTGGGCCAGACCCAGCAGGAATGCGGGTCTGCAGAGGCCCCTTCCCAGCACCCCCAGGCGGCATCTTGGTTTATTAGTCAAGCAGGGTTGGAATATCCGCCACGGCACTAACACGCCCTCTCAGCCTCTTCAACTCCTCCATCTCTTCCTGGGTTATCCATCACCTCACCTTTTTTCCTAGTACCCTTCCACACCCACCTCCAGGCCCCTTCCGCCCCCATTTCCTGCCCTTTTCCTTACCGACCTCAGCGTTTTGCAAACCATCTCCCGCCTTGGTCTCAAAGTGGCTTTAGTGGTTTTTCTTCTAGAAGCTTCCCCCTCCTGCAGCCTGGCTTTTCCATAAAGGCACCCTTTCAGAACTGCCCACTTCCAGGCTTGAAAACTCTGAAATTCCCTTTCGTAACCACAACCTGCAGGCTCTCTACGTTGTCCTCCCGAGAATGAGTGATGTGGTGGCCCGTCACACGCAGAACAGGAAGTGCACGTGTGCCAGGGGGCGTGGTAGGTTGGTGATAAATGTGGAGTTGACTGGCTCAGGTAGGAAGCTGGGTGTGCACAGGGGACAATAAGAGCTTGTTGGTGCAGCTGCTCCAACCTGGGCTGGAGGGGCAAAGGCAGAGGGCGTCGAGGTTTCGCTCTGCCTTGCCAGGGAGTGGAGGCGGGGGACAGGGATTGCTCTGGTCTAGGAACGAGCCTGCATCTGGCCTAGTGCCTCTGGTGGCCTCCTCTGAAAAGAAAGCCTAATTTGGGGACTTGTAGCGTCGCTTATGGGAAGAAGCAAGGCAAGGGCATATTGAAACTTGGGGATCAGTTTGGAAAAAAGAGTGACACCGGGGATGTATAGAGTTGGGGTTAAATTCTAAACCTGAGCTTGCCTTCTAGTCTGGCCTGTGTGGAAATGATAGCAACTCTGATGGTCTCTAAACGCCCCCTCTGGGAAAACCAGCCAGCAAAGCAGAAATAAGTATTGGTTCAGGTGAAGGGGTCAAGACACAGATACTTCACTTATCCAGAGCTCAGCCTGCTCTCACCTGTCCTGTCAGAACATGGATCTCAGAGCGAGGGACGCATGCCTGTGATCAGCGAAATGGCTGAAGCCATGGCTCCTTATCCTAAGACCACCACTCCGCCTGACCCTTGCTCAGAGCCCCACGGTCGCCCAGCCCAGGGGGCTGCACATTAGAAGTGGAGAAGCTTCTTTAGGCAGGCGTTCCTAACAGGTAGCATGACCTCTGGGAGCCTTACTGTGGGAAGGGGCAGATAGAAGAAGAGAGAAAATTGCAGCAGTCGGGACAAATCTCCTGACACAGGAGAGCATCTCATAGACATGCCAGAGGGCCCTGAAGACAAGGTTACATTATTTTCAACACCTTGGCCACTGCAAATGCTTTGTGGAACAGAACTGGGGAGAGGTGTACACAAACAAATGTTAGGTTTTATTCTTTGCCACAAAAGGAAGAGAAGCATTTAAATGTTAAAACAAAACAAAACAAAACTTCGTGCAGTAGGGCTAAAATGAAACACATTTTGTTGCTTGAAGGGGCAATGTTTAGTTGTCTAGAAAAGCCTTGTATGTGAAATATCTCGTCTGTGTTGCTAGGTAAACAGTAAACCGTTATTCCTGTTGGCGTGATGGAGTGTTAGGACTGAAAGAGACCATGAGATTCTATAAACCCATTTTATAAAACCCATTTTATAACCCATTCTATAAACCCATTTTAAAATGTTTATAGGTTCAGAGAAGTGAAGTGGTTTGCCCAAGGTCCCACAGCCAGATGGCGGCAGAACGGGGTCTTGAACTTGGTCCACTAGAGTGCATACCTCTGGCAGGAGCAGGCCAGGCCGGGGCTGGGACCTCCTCCCTACCTCCAACCTCCCAGAGGTCAGAGTCAAGGCCTAGATGGGAGGCTGGGGGGCCTGAAACACCTGCCTAAGGACTAATTGAGGAAACACTGCACGGAATGGGTCGGGGGTCTGGGGGAATGGGTGGGAGTGCTGGTAAGCCAGGAGAGCTGGACAGAAGTCCACAGGGCAGGCTGGGGGCAGGGCACTGGAGTGGTGTAAACACGCCCAAAACATAAGTGAGCCTCTGGCGTTCCCCGGCTGGACAGTTTGCCTCCTATTCTAGAACAGCCTGACTCCAGGCACATCAAGAACTGGTTTGAAAGGCAGCTTACAGCCCGGAGATGGGAAACAAAGAAGAAAATGCCAAGCGCTCCTTTTAATCTTGCGGGAAACACAGCTCCTAGAGTCTGATTTTTGCTTTCGATTTCCTGTAAGAGAGGCCGAGAGGGCTCAGAACCCGGCCTGTCCAATGCAAACCCGCAGAAGCGTCTTGCTGAACATCTATCCGTGGACTTCCTATTTTTACTCTTAATAACCGTAAGCTCGAGGTTACCAGGGTCTCCTTGTTGCTATAGTGAGAGGTGATAGCGCCAGCCTTCCAAAGCGCTGGACCCTTGGCTTAGAGGAAGAACAGAATCTGGGTTGCTTTATTTTTGGGCTTGACTGAGAAGGTTTAATGCACCATTTGCCAGCCCTCCCAGCAATAGCGTTTTGTGCTCAAAATACATGAAACCTCAATAACAGAAAAACGGACGATTTCGGGAAGTGGGTATCTGAGAGTAATACGGAAGGAAAACTTTAAATTACAAAAATAATAAAACTTCATTAAGAACATCTAGAAAATGACAACGAAATGAAAATACATGTGATTATAATACCATAACACAGCTTTCATGGCCCTGAGCTGTCATCCTACCACAGTCTATCAGTTTTCTTAAATGTGCATTTGGCAGAGTTGAAGATTTAGTGTGCGTATGTAGTGTGTGAATAATGGGTAGTCTGCTTTTTCAGTTATTATGTCATAAGCATCTTTCTGTGCTGCTGCATTATCTCAATAAACATTATTTTTCTTGGTTGGGTAATGTCACATCATTTCATATAACAGTCTCCTACTTTTCATCTTTGGTGTCTCTTGAATTCATGCTTGGTCTCCATCATACCATCTCTTTCAAAACTCTACTCCTTCTCTAATTTGGATAACTGGCCTGCCTTGTCTCTGTCCCCATCCCCCTACACACACACTCACACACACACACACACACACACACACACACACACACTCTCACACAAACACACACACACACACACTCTCACTCACACACACACACACACACACACACACACACACACACACATACACACACATATACACACTAGGATTTCCTCCACTCTACAGTCTTGCTAATCAAGGGTGGTCCCATACCAGTGGCCTGGACACCCCCTGGGAGCTTGTTAGAAATGCAGAATTTCAGACTCCAGCTGGGACCTACCGAATCTGAATCTGCATCTGTATTTTGACAAGATCCCCAGGTGATTCCTAAGCACATTGAAGCTTGAGAAGCACTGATCTGAAACACACATTCCCCGCGCACCAGGAGAGAATCCCGGCCAGGTGCGCAGCCTGCAGAGTGCAGACCAAATGGAGAGGGGGCAGGGAGTGAGTAGGTGAGGGCCAGCCAGACAGCCACAGGTGGTGGGCAGCTGTGGGCCAGGAACCTTAGAGAGGTTGCAGGAAGGAAGGAGGCCTGTGAAGGAAAATCTATAGAAGATACAAGATTGAAAACTGAGGGCTCAGTTGGCTAGGAGGGGCAGGAGCAAAACAACCAGCCCTGGCTCACTCCCACTTTGTAGGTGAAGAAGCTGAGGCAAGAGAAATGAAACTGCTTGCCCAAGGTCACGAGTGAATAGGTGGTGAGGCTGGGAGACCAGTCTGCTTCCAGAGCCCACACTCTTAACCACCCTGCAATGCAGTGGAGGGTAAACGACAGGAGGAAGAAAAGAATAAAAGGACGTTAGACTCCTACAATGAGCTGGGTAATTTTTCACTTCCTTACATATAATAACCACGACAGCCTTTGGATGTGGATATTCCTACCCCATGTTACAAGCGAGAAGGTCCATTTGCACCAGTGATGAGCAGTTCCTGAGTTCATGTAGTTCATGTAGTTACTACTAAGCTGAAGTCAGGATTTGAACCCAGGACATTTTGGGTCCCAAAGTGATGCTCTTTCCAAATTGCACACTTCATCCACAAGGTGTGGAGCTGCTTTCTGCTCTCAGAACAGCTTCTTTCCTTCTCCCCTGTCTCCTGATTTTATTTTATTTTTTTAGATTTGATGAAAGCTTAACCTTTAAAAGCATTTTTATTGGAGTACAGTTGATTTACAGTGTTGTGTCAGTTTCTGCTGTACAGCAAAGGGAATCAGTTATACATATACATATATCCACTCTTTTTTATTTTATTTTATTTTATTTTATTTATTTATTTATTTTGCGGTACACGGGCCTCTTACTGTTGTGGCCTCTCCCGTTGCAGAGTACAGGCTCCGAACGCGCAGGCTCAGCGGCCATGGCTCACGGGCCCAGCCGCTCCGCGGCATGTGGGATCTTCCCGGACCGGGGCACGAACCCGTGTCCCCTGCATCGGCAGGCGGACTCTCCACCACTGCGCCACCAGGGAAGCCCTATCCACTCTTTTTTAGATTCATTTCCCATACAGGTTATTACAGAGTATTGAGTAGAGTTCCCTGTGCTATACAGTAGGTCCTTATTAGTTATCTATTTTATATGTGGTAGTTTGTGTCAATCACAGTCTCCCAAATTATCCCCCACCCTTACCCCCCGGTAACCATAAGTTTGTTTTCTACATCTGTGTCTCTATTTCTGTTTTGTAAATAAGTTCATTTGTAGCATTTTTTTAGAGTCCCCATATAAGCAATATCATATTTGTCTTTGTCTGGCTTACTTCACTCAGTATGAGAATCTCTAAGTCCATCCATGTCGCTGCAAATGGCATTATTTCATTCTTTTTTATGGTGAGTAATATTCCATTGCATATATGCACCACATCTTTATCCTTTCATCTGTCGATGGATATTTATGTTGCTTCCATGTCCTGGCTATTGTAAATAGTGCTGCAACGAACATTGGGGTGCATGTATCTTTTCGAAGTATGGTTTTCTCTGGATATATGCCCAGGAGTGGGATTGCTGGATCATATGGTAGCTCTAGTTTTAGTCTTTTTAAGAAACCTCCATACTGTTCTCCATAGTGGCTGTACCAATTTACATTCCCACCAACAGTGTAGGAGGGTTCCCTTTTCTCCACACTCTCTCCAGCATTTATTGTTTGTAGATTTTTTGATGATGGCCATTCTAACTGGTGTGAGGTGATACCTCATTGCAGTTTTCTTTTTAATTAATTAATTTTGTTTATTTATTTTTGGCTGCATTGGGTCTTTGTTGCTGTGCACGGGCTTTCTCTAGTTGCAGCGAGCGGGGGCTACTCTTTGTTGCAGTGCATGGACTTCTCATTGTGGTGGCTTTTGTTGTGGAGCGGGGGCTCTAGACACATGGGCTTCAGTAGTTGTGGCTTGTGGGCTCTAGAGCGCAGGCTCAGTAGTTGTGGCGCATGGGCTTAGTTGCTCCATGGCATGTGGGATCTTCCTGGACCAGGGCTCATACCTGTGTCCCCTGCATTGGCAGGCGGATTCTTAACCATTGCGCCACCAAGGAAGCCCCCCTTGTTGCAGTTTTGATTTGCATTTCTCTAATAATTTGTGATGTTGAGCATCTTTTTATGTGCTTTTTGGCTATCTGTATGTCTTCTTTAAAGAAATGTCTATTTAGATCTTCTGCCCATTTTTTCATTGGGTGGTTTGTTTTTTTGACATTGAGCTGCATGAGCTGTTTGTATATTTTGGAGATTAATGCCTTATTGGTTGCTTCATTTGCAAATATCTTCTCCCATTCTGTGGGTTGTCTTTTCATTTTGTTTATGGTTTCCTTTGCTGTGCAAAAGCTTTTAAGTTTAGTTAGGTCCCATTTGTTTATTTTTGTTTTTATTTTCGTTACTCTAGGAGGTGGATCAAAAAAGATCTCGCTTCGATTTATGTCAGAGAGTGTTCTGCCTGTTTTCCTCTAAGAGTTTTATAGTATCAGGCTTTACATTGAAGTCTTTCATCCATTTTGAGTTTATTTTTGTGTATGGTGTTAGGTAGGGCTCATTCTTTTACATGTAGCTGTCCAGTTTTCCCACCACCACTGATTTAAGAGACTGTCTTTTCTCCATTGTATATACTTGCCTCCTCTGTCATAGATTAGGTCACCATAGGTGCCTGGGTTTAACCCTGGACTTTCTATCCTGTTCCATTGATCTATATTTCTGCTTTTGTGCCAGTACCGTACTGTTTTGATTACTCTAGCTTTGTAGTATAGTCTGAAGTCAGCGAGCCTGCTTCTTCCACGTCCGTTTTTCTTTCTAAAGATTGCTTTGGCTATTCAGGGTCTTTTGTGTTTCCATACAAACTGTAAAATTTTTTTGTTCTAATTTTGTGAAAAATGCCATTGGTAATTTGATAGGGATTGCATTGAATCTTTGGATTGCTTTGGGTAGTATAGTCATTTTGACAATATTGATTATTCCAATCCAAGAACATGGTATGTCTCTCCATTTCTTTGTTTCACCTTTGATTTCTATCATCAGTATCTTATAGTTTTCTGAGTACAGGTTTTTTGCCTCCTTAGGTAGGTTAGGTATTTTATTCTTTTTGATATGATGGTAAATGGGATTGTTTCCTTAATTTCTTCTTCTGATCTTTCATTGTTAGTGTATAGGAATGCAAGAGATTTCTGTGTATTAATTCTGTATCCTGCAACTTCATTGATGAGCTCTAGTAGTTTTCTGGTAGCATCTTTAGGATTTTCTATGTATAGTATCATGTCATCTGCAAACAGTGACAGTTTTACTTCTTTTCCAATTTGGATTCCTTTCGTCTCCTGATTTTAAAACCCCATCTCTGCCCA
Source organism: Aethalodelphis obliquidens (assembly GCF_003676395.1). Classification (NCBI taxonomy): domain Eukaryota; kingdom Metazoa; phylum Chordata; class Mammalia; order Artiodactyla; family Delphinidae; genus Aethalodelphis; species Aethalodelphis obliquidens. Next base: position 4,838,637 of record NW_020837963.1, on the reverse strand, counting down.
GGGACACATTCCCCTTGCCCGTTCATGGTAGGGACAAACACAGGGCAAGTTTCAGATATTTTCCTCAGTCCTTAAAATTGTGAAATGCTTATGACTAGAAGGTACCTGTTGTGAATTTAATCCAACTGCCTCATTTTACAGTTAAGGAAACTGAAGCCCAGAGCGTTCAAGTGGCTTGTCTGAGGTCACACAGCCATAGATCTGAGACTCTGACCCTGGATTCAGTGCTCCTTTCATGACTCTGGGCTGTATTTGTACCTGGTGTCCTGGGTGCCAAGGGTCTGTGCACCACCAGGGCAGCCAGCACTGGGCTGTCGGGTTGCTAGGTCAGTGCAAGTTGAGCCTTAAGCTTAAGGTGGAGGATGCAATGGATGAATCTCCATTTAAAAAAACAAACTGGGGCTTCCCTGATGGCGCAGTGGCTTAGAATCTGCCTGCCAATGCAGGGGACACAGGTTCGAGCCCTGGTCTGGGAAGATCCCACATGCCATGGAGCAACTAAGCCTGTGTGCCACAACTGCTGAGCCTGCACTCTAGAGCCCGTGAGCCACGACTACTGAGCCCACGTGCCACAACTGCTGAAGCCCGTGTGCCTAGAGCCCATGCTCCACAAGAGAAGCCACTGCAATGAGAAGCCCACGCACCACAAGGAAGAGTAGCCCCCACTCACCACAGCTAGAGAAAGCCTGTGTGCAGCAACGAAGACCCAATGCAGCCAAAAAATATATTAAAAAAAAAAATGAAGAGGAACTAAAGAGTAAAAAAAAAAAGAGAACAGAGGCTTGAAAAAAAAAAACCCTAATAAAAATAATGTCTGCTTGTTAAAAACCCAAGCAGTGTAGAAGTGTGTCTGCAAACACTTGAAAGCACCCCCTCCCAGCCCTCCCCAGCCCACTCCCCAGGGGTAACCACTTAGTGCCGCCTCCAATGGCTTCTTAATTTTCATGCCAGCCATTGGGTTTTGTAGGATCCATGCCACAGCGAGGCTATTTTTAACAAGCATCCCAGGCTTCAGGAGGTTGAGGAGAGGGGAAGAAAAAATATTCCATTTGTGTATTTTTAATCCATGTGCATTTGAGCAAGCAGTGGCTTTCCTGTCCCTGCTGCCAAGGGTTTCAGGCAGTTGATTAGACTTTCTGGGTGCAGGGTAATAATTTGTCTTGCCCTAACGAGGCTGGAAGGCCAGGGAGAGGTTCAGGTGATGTTTCTGGGGCTGATGGCTGTCTCAGCTGGCTGCCTCCTGATCCTGCCTGCCCCCAGCCCTCTCCTTCCGGGCAGCCTTGACAATCCTGGCTGGGTCTTCCAGAGCAGAGGAGGCCTGGGAACCTGACTCTTTGTGCCACGCTCATATTTAGAAATGTCTCCAGCCAGAGGTTGGCGTCTGTCCCGCTTGGGCTCTGGGCAGGGGGTGCAGTCACATGTGCTGCCTTTGAGTGGGCAGATTCTGAGTGGGCAACGGCCCGCTTTGAATATAAACACACTCCTTTTATGCCGAGGAGCTTTTATGCCGAGGCATCCAAGCCTGTGCTCTTGGTCACTGGGTGAAGGCAAGTGCTGGTAGCCGGATGGGCGACAGGGAGACGGAAGAAAGACGTCACAAGGCTTGAACTGGGCAAAATGGTGGTCGAGGAGGGGTCTCAGCTCCCAGCCCTCCACCGCCCCCCCCCAGCCCCGTCCCTATCTTTTTTTCTGCGCTCCTTCACCAGGTGCGCAGAGCACTGCCACTGCCTGAGTAGGAGGCCTGCTGCCCCATGGGGTTGCGGAGGGGTGTGGGCCAGACGGTGCCCCCACCTGGGCCTTCCTTTCTGCCCTGTGAGTTCCCCAGTGTACTGAGGGGTGGTCCTGGGAGGCTGTGTGGACTGGGACCAGAGTGCAGCCTGGATGTGAAGCCAGCTGCGGCAGAGTATTGCTCTGCCCGCCCTGTCTGTGAGCAGCCAGGCCCTCAACCTCTCCAGGTGGCACCTGCAAAACGTGTCCAGGATGATGTCATCCCTGAAGGCTCTTTCAGCGCCCACAGTGATCATTCTACAATTTCTTGCTCACTCTCCTTTTTTTCCCATGACAGTGCCTGACAACAGACAAAATGGACCAACCAGCCCAGCCTTAAATCATAGCCCCCTGGGTAACAAACATCATGCCTTAGCCCTGTAAAAACTATCCTTTCTTTTAAACAGTTCCTTGAAGGAGGGGCATTCTTGTTCATTCATTCATGCCTCAGGTCTTTAATGAACCCCTGCGAAGTGCTCTCTCCAGCTCCACAGCAGCTGATGGGGGCTTTCGGATCTCCTTACATAGCACCTCTCCACCCCTCTGCACGCCTGCCCTGGGGACCAAGGTGGCTTCCTTACCACATTCAGCTCTCTGGAGAGGACTCTGCCTTCCTGCAGCGGAATCCTCAGAGAGAACACAAATGCAATGGGATTCCCCTCCTACAGCTGATGCCAAGCCAGTGCCCAGGATGAAGCCCCTTGCACCTCCACTTCACCCTGCTCCATCCTTCCCTCCTCCCTCCACATCCCAGGGGAAGAGAGCTCCATGCAGTGGTCCAGAAGGCTGAAGAGATAGTCTCTTCGTATCTCCTATATAACTGACCAAATGCATGAGTGAATGAATGAATGAACAGATAAGCAAGTGAGCAAATGAATGGAGGAACAAATGGAAACTCAATCTCTACTCCCAAGGAACTTAAAGTTCAAAGGAAAAGAGCCATGCTTGTAGCATGCTAGCACTGTGGGACTGAAGGGGACCCTAGGGATTGGACTCACCCCCTCTTTTTACGGTAAAGGAAATGCAGGCTCAGAGGCGGGAGGGGCGGCCATGCGATGCATGCAGCAGACCACGGAGGTCAGAGGATGGCGAAATCGCCCAGGGAGAGTGAGATCCCGAATCGAACACAAGGCTGCCCTACTTTCCCTCTGCTGCTGCCCTAAGTGTCCCGTCCTTGGGAAAAATTGTCTTTTCATTTGGTTGAGAGCGGATGGCGCAGTTTTTCTTGGAGGGTTAATTGTTTTGCTGACAGCACAGATAATTAGGAATGAGAATCCCGAGTGAGGGCGACAGCACCATCTGCTGTGAATATGTTTCAACCCCACCTTGCAGGAGGGCTCAGAAGGACTCCGATCCCCACTCTCCCACCCCCAGCAAAAACTGACGTGCTCTAGCTGTTTGCTTCCGGAGCTACAGCCGCCAGGTGATCCTGCAGCCCATGGGACAGGCTGGTAACCGGCTTCTGAAGGGTGCAGTTTCTCCTCCTTTCCCCACAGCATCTGGTGCACGTGTAGTAGGGCTCACGTCTTACTAGGTAGAACAAGGACCCCCACCCCTTCCCCGGGGTGCCCGGGACACAGAGCGATGATAATAACACCAGGGGATGACTTTCCATTCTTCCCGTAGCCTGATGTTTTGAGGTGTGGTCCGTTGGGCATGTGGGCCTGCACCGAGCTCCTGGCTGCCTTTGGTGTTTGCGTCCTTTTTCCGCTGAACTCCATGCATTGCCACCTGTCCTGGGTTTCCTGGCCTTTGGCCTGTGCTGCCTATTCTAGAAGGATCTCGGCCTGCCTTCCTGCCAGGTAGGAGTTTCCTAGGTTGTGACTTCTTCCTGGAGAGCAGAAGTAGAGCAGCGTTGGAATCAAGCAGAGAATCCCATTGTCCAGGAGCAGCTGAGATCTTTCTTCGTAGGGCTGGAACTTCGCAGTGGCGTTTTTTCATTTTCATTATTCAGGAATATATCCCATATACAAAAGAGCATTGATGTGTGTATATGCTTTTAGAAGGTAATACCAATAACTGCTTTGTTCTTTCAGAGGGGCTTCTAATCCCCAGGGCTGCCTTGCCCAGCAATGCCTCGGAGGCCAGAGCTGTAAAGCCAGGTTGCCCTGGAGGCTCAGTGTCGGCACCCTGCCCCCCTCCCCACTCCAAAGCTGTGGCTGTTTATCACAGCAGCACCCTCTTTGCCTGAGCTGCTCCTGTCAGCTAGGGGCCTCCACATTCCTGCCTTCCCTGTTTATCACTCTCTTCTCTGTGTCTTCTTCGCCTAGACCCTCCCAGCAGGGGAGAAACCACAGGCTCCATCCTCCTCCTGTTCTCTCTTCTCCCCATCCCCCCACAGCAGGCCAAGCATGCCTCTGTTCCCATCATCCTCCCCGCTCCTACCGACCCACCATTCCCCTGACGTGGTAGGAAATTAACCCAGGACCAAGGGGCTTGCTGAAAAGGATGATAACTGGGAGTCAGAAATGCCAGTCTTGACTCGTTCACTACCTTCCTGTGGGATCTTGAGTGAGATTCTCAACCTTTCTGTGCTTTTGTTTCCTCATCTCTAAAACAACCTTAAAAAAAATAGCCCTTTATGTCACTACTGTGAAACCACTTGGGTGCAGTGGATGCCAAAGCAGCTTGAAGGGTATAAATCAGGGTATGTGTGTAAGACACTGTCATTGTTAGGCTTACAAAATCCATGGGACTCCAGGTCCCTGCCTCCCTTTGCTACCCTCATCCCTGTCCATGGTGCTCCCCCTTTCCTGCAGCGCTGGATGCCCTGGTGGACACTCTCCACCTGCCACAGCCCCTTCTCAGCCATGGGCCCACTGAGGCCCAGAGGACCCCGAGGTTGGGGTGGAGCTCAGGGTCACAGCTGTCTGGGCAGTGGCCCCGGGAGCTGGAGGCCATGCCTGGTCAGAGATGCAGGCCTGCGGCCAATGTGGCCCCGGTCTCCAGAACCCAGGAGATCTGCGTGCTGAGGTGCGGCTTCTTCTCGTTGGGGCCCCTTCCTACCTGCCCCCTGCCACCCCCGAGTGTGAGCTGCAGTCTTGGCTCTGAAATGTGGTCACTCAGCAGAGCGGTGTCTGTGTCCCTCACCCAGCGAGGTTTGATCTGTACCCTTGTCTCTCACTCTGAGCGAAGGGCTGTGAAAGGAGGCCACAGGTGGGTGGCCTTCCTGGAGCCCCCAAACCACAGCACACCGGAAGCCTTGTCCCAGGGCCTGGGCTACAAGAGTGGAGGCGTGTCCCTGGTAGACATGGCCTTGTTCCTTGTGGGTCTCATTGGTGGAGGGAGGACACCCAGGTCCTTCCTCTTTCCTGGGGCAGTGAGGTTCTGTTGGTGGGTATGAGCTAAACTCTGAATGATGGGTAGGATGAGTGACTGAAGGTGGGTCTTTCAGGCAGATGAAACGAAATATGCCAAGGTAAGGAGATAAGAATGAAGGGGTGTGTGTGTTTGGCACACGCATGCTGAGGCTTGGGGGGTAGGGTTGGTGGGTGGCACATTGGCAGTGAAGTCCCTAGCTGAGGTAGACTCTGTGTAGTCACCTGGAGTTACAAGATCTAATAATAAAGGGAGAGAGAGAAAAAAGATGGCTGGAAAGTTCTAGAACAGCTAAAACTTGGACATGTGTCTCTGGCCCTGGTAGGTCACAGGGACCTTTGTTCTTCCTACAGGTCTCCTCTGAAGCAGCTGGGAACTCAGAAGGCCTCACTACCCATGAGGAGTAGGCCAGCCAGGAGAGCAGTAAGGGATGGCATGAAGGCCACCACGGCCTGAGGAGTGAGCGCAACCTGCAGCTCGTGGGACCTGGAGCCTCCAAGTCGGGAGACTGTATCACCGGGGAGACTCACGAAGAACTGATACTTCGGCCCCAAGTGACATGTCCACGGTGTGATGACAGGTAATGAACCTGAGGTTCATCAGTCCTTTCTGAATGATGTGGCAGGTAGGGGAATGTATCAGCCTGCAGTAGACATAAAATGTCAACTCTTGGGAGGATAACCATGCAGACAAAGCAGAGTAAGGCCTGGTAAGATAATAGACGGGTGCTTTATAGTTATTAGTTCCTGCCCCAAGCTCTTGCTGGAGCTAGGCACCAGCAGATTTAGCATCAGGTGGGTTCACTTACTATACCTTATAGGAAGGCCTGATGCCGTATGGATGGAGCCCCTCTTGTTTGAAGACCTTAGAGTAACAAATCAAGAAGTCATTATTTCCCATCAGCTCCCTTGGGAAGCAGGGCATGGATGCCAGTGGGGAAACACAGGCAGCGAGGGGTGCAGGAGCTCTTTCATGGATCAGTGATACCTAAGGGATAGACCTGGAGGCCTTATTGTCTGAGAAGGCTTCTGGGTTGGGTCAGATTTCTTGAATGACGGGTAAGGTGAGGGGTTGGTATTTCTTGTAAAAAAGGAAATAGGGACTTTGTGGCTGCCTTCGTCCCTCCAAGGATGCCAGGCCAAGTAACAGATGACCAAGGCTGACTTGGGGAGGTCGTGAGTGGCGGTCTGGAGAGCACAGGCGGGGGCTGGCAGACACCCTGGGTCTAGCAGGTAATCTGAGGAGGTCAGCCAAGGCAGAAAGCATTGAGAAGGTCCCCAGAGCCTAGAGGGCAGGACCCTGAGGCTGGAAGGACCAGGGTCCAGTGGGACTGGAGACCCCGAAGATGAGCTCTGACGTAGTGGAGGGCCTGTTCCATTGGCCATCTGGTCGTCACTGTGTGTGTCATCCTGGGTACCACTCTGGCGACTTCCGCCATGGGGAAAACGGCAGGCTGGGGCGGGAGCAAAAATAGCTTGGGGCCTTGGGAAACTGACCAGGGCAGGGGGAGAGGGCCAATGACCTGGGGCAGGAGGCCCAAGAGGGTGTGGCAAATTCCATTCCAGTGCAGGCCAGTGTCAGGGTCCACAAAGCCAAGCCAAGGGGTGGGGAGGGGCAGAGCATTAGGACTTCTGGGTGGCCTTGTTCTAAGTCAGGAAGAGAGAATAAGATGAAGAAGGAATCCAGAAAGCTGAGCCCAGCTCTAGGAAATGTCTCAGCCACAGGTACCAGGTGGGCCCAGGACTTGGCTCCTGTCTATATGAACAAATGGCAGGGGAATCGAGCTTTGGGGACCCTGGTGAGGATAGTTAGGAGTCTGGCTAGGCCTGGAGGGAGCTGGTATCTTCACAGTCTCCTGGGGCTAGCTGTGTCCCCGGGCACCCTAGACCCTAGTGTACCAGCTCTGGGCTATTCTCAGACCCCCACCTCTCAGTGGAGCAGGCAGTCTGTGCATTTTAGGCTTGACTGGGGACCTGGGCAGGGCTGACCCTGTGGGCCCTCGTGATGGGAGGTGATGTGGGGGCAGGAGGAGGGAGAAGAGGCCCAGCCCTACAGGTGGGTGGGTGAGGACTTAGCCTAAGGAAGGTAAGGGGCAAAATACTTTCTGATTAAGTCAAGAAAGAACAAAGGGTTGAATCTAGAAGTTTCTTAACCTAGTTTCCCAATATTTACCGAGTACCTACTTTGTACTACGTGCAAACGTGCCAGACCTACAAAGATGTATGAGGTATGTCTGCTCCCAGGGGAGGGAACATGGGGCAGAGGAAAAAACATGGGAGTGCAGACAGATCTGGGATTCTGGGAGCCTCAGGCTCCTGTCTTCAAAATGGGGACAAGACTTTCTCACTCACAGGCTGGTTGGGAGAATTAAATAAAATGAAACATGAAAAACATTTAGCACAGCAGCTGGCACCATAGTAAGTGATCAATCATTTAGTTTTCTTCCATTGTTCTGCTCTTGGAGGAGCTTATGGTCTGAGAGGGGAGGGAGCAAAGAAGGCTGGGAGAAACGCATCCCAATTCCCAGGGCTTCTGATTGTGACCAGGGTTTGAGGCCTGGGCTTTGAAAACCTGGTTCTCGGCATTCCTCTGGCCGTGGAAAATGTAGTTTAAGGTGGATCCGAACACTCAGAAATGCTGATTGCCTGTGAGTGCTGCGGCAGTTGCTGGGCCTGGGGAAGCTTTCTGGGCACTGCGTAGGATGGAGGGAGGGAGGGGTGGGTCCAGGAATTTACAGACGTGTTGAGAAGAGAGGACATTCTCGGAATGCTTGGAGAGTCTTGCCTCCTGGGCTTCCAGCGCTGCTCTAGGGAGTGTGGGGCAGGATGAGTCGGGTACAGAAACCGAGGCAAGACTTGGGACCTGGAGCAGGGCTGCCCAGAGAGACTGAGCATGAGCCAGTCTCGTGGGATTTTCAGTTTGAAGCAAGTGAAATTAATTGTAATAATGTTTCATTTAACTCAACATGTCCAAAGTATTATCATTGCAACTTGGAGTGAATATAAAGATTATTAATGAGATAGTTTATATTCTTCTTTTCGTACAAAGTCTTCGAGGTCCAGAGTGCGTTTGATACTTACAGTTTATCTCCGTTTGGACCAGCCACATTGCAAGTGCTCAGCAGCACCTGTGGCTAGTGGCTATTCTATTGGACAGCTTAGGTCTAGAATTTAGAGCATCTTTGCCCAGGGGCACCCAGAGGCCAGGTGTATCCTGAGCTAGACAACAGGACTTACTATTCTGTCCTCTTCTCATGACACATCTGAAATGATCCTGGGGAAACTGGCTTGAAGAATCAGAGATGTCTTGAATCGCTTGTTCTGGATGGTAACGTATGTTCTCTAGAACCAGCCCTGGCTGCAGGTCTTCCCAGCTGGCCTCAGATGCCACCACTTACTGGTCCCGGGCTGACCCCAGGCAGTTCCCAAAGCTGTCTGAGCTTCAGAAGCTGCATTGAAAGTGGCACTAAGAATGTCTGTTTTGCTGGGTAACTTTGAGGACTAAATGAAATAATCATTACTCTGTGACATTCCACGTCAAGAAATAATGCTTTTTATTTTCCTAAATTAAATGAAAACCGGGTTGAGTTCCCTATGGGCTAAGTGTGGCGAAAGTGTCCTAGCAGGAATTTCTGTAGTTCTGTTTCTACCCTTCTGTTGCATGAGGACTGTGGGGCTTTGTGGGGCAGGACAGATGGGCAGGGGGTGAGCCTGGACCTTGGCCCAGGGGGGCTGCCTGTGGCCCTCCTTATCCAGAGCCGTGTGGTCACCTGGAGGAGACAGGTCCTGCAGGCAGCTTGTGCCCCTGTGTCGGCTCTGCCGTAGAGAAGGCGGGGGCCCCCGGGCTTTCATCTCTAGAGGATGGACACCACCGTGGCACTGTGTTTCAGTGGGCCGAGGGGGTGCCGGCCACCCGAGGACCCATCACCTAAGCCATCCCAAGTGTCTTGGGACCCGACCCAGGCACCCTACTCGAAAAGCTGCTTGTCCTTCATCCCCTTTCTCTCCTGTCTCCCAGCCTCAGCCTTTGAAACAAAGGCCCATCCCTACCTTACCTGCCTCCTTTCTTTACCAGCCATAAAAGTACAGATTACTCCCTGTGAGGGCCAGGGAGCCTGCTGTCATAGACATGGCTGCTCCTTCTGGGCTTGGGAGAGGGTACTTTTTATTACTCTGTGAATGACATCAGACAGCCAGTCACGGGCTCCCAACAGCAGCAGAAAATAGTAATTGCTACGTATGTGTCCTGACACATGTCACTGGCATAAGGTTGGCACTCCACAAAATCCAGTTCCCCTAAGCCCAGCCCCACCTGAGGAATGGGTTAAATAATTTCTGCCTTTGGCGTTTTTCTGAGACTCAAATGAGATAGTGTATGTGAAAGACCTGCATACAATTATAAAATTTTATTAAGACTCTTAATTCCCTACCTGGCGTGGTTTCTTGGTTGGGAGCTGGGTTGATTCTAAACGTGCCCTTCCACTTGGCATCACGTGGCAGGTTGGGCCATCATCACGCACTGTCCTCCCATCCGTGGGCCCCGCTCAGTGCTCCCCTGGGGGTTCCTCCCTGCCGGGCGAGCACCTCTCAACTAATAATCCTTTGTCTCCTGTGTGTCAGTGGCAGGTTTCCCTGACATCCTTAGTTTTCTTCAGCCTGTTGTGTGGGGTCTCTAACTCATCCCCCTGAGTTTGGAATCTGCCCTAGATTATCAAGATTATCAAGAATGTTCCCAATCCATCTTTTCTGGGCCTGAGGGGAGAGAGGCCTGGAGCTAAGGAAGGGTTCTCTTCACCTGCCTGGCTTGGATTTGGTGAGAATTCTGCGATGGGAAAGGAGGTTTGAATAGAGTGTCTGCAGGTAGATCCCCTGTCCTTAGGGCTGGGGTGGAGGGAGCAGGGTAAGGAGGTACAGGTCGGTGATGCAAAGAGTAACCGGGTGTCAGCCATGCTGGAATCAGTGCAAAGTCTATAGACGAATGGGAATTCTCCAGCCCTGGGGACTGAAATGACATTTTCAAGGTTGAGTCAACATCTAATTGTGTGAGGTTGCGTCAGTAGTCCTTGGATGCTCACCGCAACCGTCTGTGGGTCCCCGTGTTGTTCCTCCCCCCGGGGGCAGTTGGCTTCTGCTTCCTGTTCCTCTCCTGGGCCCTGAGCTCTCAAGGCTGTCACGAATCCTAAGAGTCCTCCAAAGCAGTGTCATTGTGACTTAGCATCTATTTTAAAAGGTAATCTATGGCGCATGTGGGGGACGATGAGGAGGGAGTGTCATAAAATCAAGCATATTTAGGTAGCGATAGAGTCTAGATTCTTTCTAAGTTTGCTTTGTGACCCTGTACACATCTCTCAACTTCCCCGGGCCTTAACGTTCTCATCTGTTAAATGAGCATGAGAAAGTGCCCTGCAATGATTTAATGCTGTTGCCAGGCACACATGCATTCAAAAAGCAAGAGGTGCTATGAATTTTAATCACCAAAGAGTTGAGAGTATTATGGCAACCCCCTTTTCCTCGTCAAGTCTAGCAGTGTGTAATTCTGCTCTTCAAAATTAGTCTCTTTATTGCTTCCTGGGGGCCCACAGGGAACAGCTGCTGATATATCACCTTAAAATTTTGCAGCAGGGAGAGGCGGAAAGCCACATTGCCCTTGACTGACAACCTTCATGTTGGTACTTGACAATTTTAATTTTTCATGATTCCTCTGATAAAAATAGTGCCTGACTAAAAACAAATACGTTTGTATTTTCCATCTCCTTAATTAGTTTCTAATTTGGGGGTTCTTATTAGCTTAAAATCATCTCGCTGAAATGGTCCTTGGATGATAAAAAATGTGAAAACCACAATCAATTCTAGAGAGACCCTGCTATTTAATTATGCTGATTGGAGCACTAGGGACCCCTGGCAAAACGAACCTCTCAGAATAAGCATGATTTGTGTAATTTGGTTTTTAAAAATTTTGGATGCATATTTATCATGTTCAGCTATGTGTTCTTGTTCTCCTTGAGATTCTGACTCGTCTTCTAAGAGATGGGTGGAGGAATCCATGGGCTGTGGAGACCTTGGGACTCCCGCTAAGCCCATGGAGTTGCTGGTAGCACCTGGCCAGAAGGGAAGACAGGGTCCCTGGCTTGTCTGGTCATTTAAAAGTGTCTTTTCTTTATTAAAAAAAAAAAAAGAAAAAAAAGGTAAAAGGTCACCCAGAGATAGCCTAGGAAAGGATAGGCTGATAGAATTTTGGAGCTGACGGTAGTAGAGGGTCCTCCATGAAATCCCAGGCTAGAGATGTATCTAGAACCAAATTCGAGAATGTGATATGACTTTGGAGATACTGGGAAGACCTAGTTGCTCAAAAAGTTATATCCCCCCAGCATCCAAAGCCATGGATCAATGTTAGCTTTGCTAAAAGTGGACCACCAGATGTGATGTGACAGGAAGGACACAGCACCACCCAGGACACTTTCCCACCATAAAGCTGAACATAAAACTGCTCCTGCCTAGGGCTTCCCTGGTGGCGCAGTGGTTGAGAGTCCGCCTGCCGATGCAGGGGACATGGGTTCGTGACCCGGTCTGGGAAGATCCCACATGCCGCGGAGCGGCTGGGCCCGTGAGCCATGGCCGCTGAGCCTGTGCGTCCGGAGCCTGTGCTCCGCAACGGGAGAGGCCACAACAGTGAGAGGCCCGCGTACCGCAAAACAAACAAACAAACAAACAAAACAAAACAAAAAAACTGCTCCTGCCTGTAAATCTAACGACCACCTTGTGCAGAAGCTGGAGGAACATGGGAAAGCCCAGCACAGAGAGGCCGCCACCAGATCCAAAACGAGAGGGCTCCTCAGGACAAATGCCCTGTCTTCCCAACAGGAGGTCCAGGGGAAATAATGGCGAGATGTGAGGGAATTGTTACAGATTTAGAGTCTTAAGAGATATGCCAACCGAATGGCCTCTGTGGGTCCAGTTTGACTCATGACTCAAGTCTACTTTGACTCTATTTGAGAGAATCAAGGAGGTTAGGGACAGGCTGTGCGTTAGATACCTGGGAATTATTACTATTATTTTTTTTTATTTTTATATTTTAAAAATCTTTTTAACATCTTTATTGGAGTATAGTTGCTTTACAATGGTGTGTTAGTTTCTGCTGTATAACAAAGTGAATCAGTTATACATATACATATGTCCCCATATCTCTTCCCTCTTGCGTCTCCCTTCCACCCTCCCTATCCCACCCCCTAGGTGGTCACAAAGCACCGAGCTGATCTCCCTGTGCTATGCGGCTGCTTCCCACTAGCTATCTGTTTTACGTTTGGTAGTGTATATATGTCCATGCCATTCTCTCACTTTGTCCCAGCTTACCCTTCCCCCTTCCCATATCCTCAAGTCCATTCTCTAGTAGGTCTGCGTCTTTATTCCCGTCTTGCCCCTGTTATACCCAGGAATTACTGTTAATTTTTTTAGGGTGTGTAATACTGTAGCAATGTTACATACTGAAGTATTTACAGATGATGTCTGGGATTTTCTCTAAAATATTTTAGATAAAAAAAGATGAAGCAAGAACAGATTGCTGAATATTGTTGAAGCTGGTTTGGTAATTGGTGATGGGTATGTGGGGATTTATTATGCTCTTCTGTTTTGTGTGTATTTGAAATGTTCAATAATAAAAAGTAAAATAATAATAAATGTCCTTACTGGTTGGCTGAGCCCTGAAATTTCACAATTAGAGCTTTCTTCATCTAGCTTAAGCCTTTCTTTGTCCATAATATACAGCTTCTCCTGGGAACATGATTTACCCTTTAGGAAAGTAGCAGTGAGACAGTAGAACATTTCCCCAGTTCAGGATACTGTAGGTGTCCCATGCAAAAGGGTTCCAGGTGAGGTAAGTTTGGAGAAGGTTGCATTGAACTAAGCCAAACAGGTTTCTTCAGAACGTCGGCTATACTGTGAATGGATGTTAACATGTACTGTGCATCTCGCAGAGGGGGGGAGTGGTGGTGCATAGCAGTGCCATGTTCCCCCAAATAATTTGTCATGTGCTTCAGAGGAGACAGAAACTTTCAGCTCCCCTAAGGATAATCAGGAAGGTCAGAAACCTGGGTTCCAGAGCTGTTTCTATTTACTAACTTGTCATTGGTCAATCACTCAAACTTTCTAAGTCTCAGTTTTCCTACGTGTAAAATGACCTTCATATCACCTGCCACTTACCTTCCAAGATTATGAAAGGGTTTCGTGCAGTATAAAGCCCAAGACCAAAGGTTAAATTGTGTGATTATTATTTAGTGCCATTTTCTGAAACTCGGTCCACAAATGTTTGCTTGGAGACTCCTGGCTCTGTGTATAGGTGTGGTCTAACATCACCCAAGGGATAGACTATCCTGGGTGTCACAAACTTAAAAGGTACAGAGGAGGTAAAAACAAGTTCTTTGCCCTTTGGGAGCTCACGACGGAACTGGAGAAGCAATACAAATAAACAGTGACGGGGCAAAGCCATCTAATCCTAGTGATAAACGAAAGGTTCAGATTCAGAGGAAAAGGGAATTGCTCTTGGCTGGAGTGATCCTTGAAGGCCACCTGGAGGAGGTGGCACTTGACCTGGGCCTTGAAGCCTGGGGAAGATTTGGACAGACCATCCCTTTGTTGGTTATGGATCACTCAGCTAGAATACTTCCCTGTCTCCCGCTTCCACACGCCCACAGGCTGCAGCTGAGCACATAAACCCTGTTTGGATTACAGTATTATCTGACTTGGGGACCCAAGTCTTCCCTGTCCGGAACTGGGGTCGTGCTCCCCCTGCCCGGCCCTGCCAGCCACTCCCATCCTCTCCTCTCCGGCTCCACCCCTCGTTTCCGTCTTCCCACCAGAGTTTAGAGAAGCTGGGATTACTCATCCCGTCCAGGCTCATTCACTCCTGCCCTGTCTTCTAAGCAAAAAGAAAAAAAAAAGTATCAACCACAGAAACAAAGCAATAAATTATGACTCAGAGACACCCAAGCCTTCATGTGGAAATGTTTATTATCATCAGCAATTCATTGCTAGGGCAGAGAGAGAAGATGGCCTGAGTGGAAATCTTGCAAAAGGTGGGCCGCAGTTGCTCCAGTAAAGGTGAAGGGATTTGAGGCAGCCTTGGGAGCCAGTTCAGTTTCTTGGGTGTGGAGAGCTGGATGGGGGGCTCTCACTCCTCCCAGGGGGTGTGCATGGCGTTATTTGGCATGAATGGCCATCAAAGGCATTTGTTAGTGGGGCTTCCCTGGTGGCTCAGTGGTTAAGAATCTGCCTGCCAATGCAGGGGACACGGGTTCGAGCCCTGGTCCGGGAAGATCCCACATGCCACGGAGCAGCTAAGCCCGTGCTCTAAAACTATTGAGCCTGCGCTCTGCAGCCCGCAGACCACAACTACTGAAGCGTGCGCGCCTAGAGCCTGTGATCCGCAACAAGAGAAGCCACTGCAATGAGAAGCCCGTGCACTGCAATGGAGAGTAGCTCCCGCTTACCACAACTAGAGAAAGCCCGTGTGCAGCAACGAAGACCCAACGCAGCCAAAAATAAATAAGTAAATATATTTTTAAAAAAGGCACTTGTTAGGTAAGAGCCCACACTGTACTTTAATTTGCACAGCAGAAATGGAAGAAAAGGTCCTAGGAAAGGACAGGGTTGTGGTGGGTGCTTCAGGTCAACAAGGGGGCTCAGCTCTGTGCCACTCAAGGATTCAGAGACAACTGGGCCACATGCCTTGTCCTCAAGAGTCCTGTGTGGACAGAGCTCAGCCCACTCCTGGCACATTTGAAAGCTCAGAAAGCTATTGTTAGTATTGGTATTTGGGGAAGGACCTACTCAACGCCTGCCCCACTGTGGACCTTCCCTGCAATTGCACACCTCACACCCAGCTGTGGGCCCAGGGTGCTGGGTTCTGGCTCTGCCACTTGGGGCAGGTGGCCTAGTCTCCCTGGGCCTCTGTGTCCACAGGTGTAAGATGGGGCAACCACGCCTCTCTCCCAGGATGAAATGAAATGAATGAATTGGGAGCATGAAATGAAATGATCCAGAGAGAGCCCTTGGCTTCCCCCTCTGCCACTGAGAAGTAATAAGACATGGGACAAGTTGCCCCGAGCCTTGGTTTCCTTATCTGTTAACTGGAAATAATTAGATTACCTGTCCTGCTGACATCGTTTACCTACAGAAAGAGAGTTTAATGGGCAGTGTATGCAGAAACACTTCAAGAAGTATAAAGAGTTAGTCAAGCATTTAAAAAATGTGTTCGTGTGTATTTCATATGCAAACCCACACATGCAAACTGTCCTCAAACGACAAAAATCTCAGAGTGGCAAAAGGTGTCCACTGGTGGTCCAGTGGGGAGAGACGTAGCCCCGACTCTAGACTGCTTTGTATTGTGTTTTTTGGCCATTCCACTTTCCCAGAGGCCGCTCGTCTACTTTTCTGGACGCTGGTGCCCCCAGCAGGGCGGGGTGTGAGAGAAGCACACGGGACCAAGTCTGGCAGATCTGGTGTCCAGCTCTGCCTTGGAAACTGCCCTGTGGGACCCTGAGCAAGTCATGGAACTGCTTCCTCAGACACAAAACAAAGGTTGAGAACTGCTGGCCACGTGACATCAAGAGGCTCCAGCGGGATGAGTGAAAGCCTTTCTGAGTTGTAAAGCAGTGACCATATGGAAGAGGCTACCATCTTTATGCCTGTCAGCCAGGCCTTCCGAGCCCAGTGCAACACAAGATTTAATAACACTTGTTCATTGATTAATGTGCATCCTGCCATTTCAGGTGCTTTTGGGGAGGCAGTGGCAATTATTTTTATGTTAGAGAGATACTCCTTAAAGGAGCCTCACCTGACCCTGACCTTCTGTTGTTTTTCTGAGTCAGAGGGTAGACCTTCTCCCAGCTCTGGTGGGTAACAGTCAGGTGGCCATTGGGGCTGAGACCGGCCATCGATTTACCCAATTATTCTAATTCACTTTGTAACTTAGCACTCACTCCAGGTGTTGATTTACAGTTAATGTTTCATCTTTAAATGAATACTTGTCTGGAATATTTCATGAGTCAATGGAGGTGGTGTTGACCTGGCAGCCAGGTAATGACTCCTGGAGTGCCAAGTTTTTTTTTGTTTTGTTTTGTTTTTTGCCAATATTCCCCCTATTTTCCCCTACCAACCACATAAAGAACCCTCCACAAATACACACTGATTTTATTTTCAGGCTACAAGGTGTAGTGGAAAGAGTGCAGGGCTGAGTCAGGAGATAGGAGCTCTCCGCCCAGCTTTGCTGTTAACTCACTGTGTGATGCCAAGAAAGTCACTTGACCTCTCTGGGCTTCAGTTTCCCATCTGCTGGATGGTGCAGGGTCGGGAGGGGAGTTCTTCCACTGAATCTCCGACTAGACCCACCAGACCAGCAACGTATGCAATGCATGAGAGAGATCTATGTTCAGATTACAAAAATAATAATTGCTTTGTATAAGAAAACAAAATAATATACACGTGTTGGAGAAAGTGAAGGCAATTGTGAGACACCCCCACCCCCACCCCAGAGATCATCACTGTCAAGAATTCAGGGAACTGTTACATTCATATCACTATCTGTATTTATACTGTTACCATGGATCTGGAAAAATAGATCAATATTACACAAAAATGGGATCAAGCGATGTATTGTATTATGTTCTGCAGCTTGTGTTTTTACTTAATATAATCTTTTAAAAACTACTCGTACGCATCACTCTAGTTTTTTATAACATGGTTTTCTATAATATGGATATACTTTATTAATAGGCTAGAGTTAATTCCACCTCCTCAGTGGATGTCAGGTTGGTAGCAGTACATTTTAATGGATGTGATGGTTGGCTGCCACCTCCTACTCCGGGAGGGGATCAGAGAGGAGCCTGGGAGGGGAAGAGCTCGCTTACACGGCCGAAGTCACCGTCCTTAGCTGAGGGTGCTGCCCTCTCACCTCTCCAGAATTCTTCTCCAACAAGTACTGTGGCTGAGGAACGCGAGGGCACAGGGCACTGCCCCCCAGAGCTGGGGGAACCAGGGCCATGCTGGGGATACAGAGAGGAAGGCCCGGAGTGGGGTGAGCTTGGCAGGCAGAGCCTAAGAATGTGAACATGGTACTTAATGCAGTTTGGTTGCTTCCGGAACCACTTGATGTCAGGAGCCGTGGTAACCGTGAGTCGGGATTGAGTCAGGGAGCAGACCTGGGGCATAGCCCTCCAGAGGTGGGTAGGCCTTGAGCGATGCTGGCCTGGGGCAGGTCCCAGCCCCTCGCTTCTTGCTGCCTCCGGTGATGAGTCAGGAAGGGCAGGCCCCTGCAGCCAGCCCCAGCAGGCTGCCCATTTTCACTCCATGCCCGGCCTCCACTTGTGACGCGCCCTCCACTTCTGGGTCCATGTGACCGTGGGATTCCAGGCACGGCACTTTTAGCATCCATTTTTGGAGGGGGCAGAAGGGAGAAATTTTGGGCTCTTGCATCTAGAATTATTTCCCATTTCCCCTTTCCTCTGTGTTTAATTGAATTAGAATTTTTGAGTAGGTGAAGCATTTTATACAGTTCAAAAATCAAAATGACATACAAAGGTATATACTGAGATTTCACTCTCCCCCGTTGCCCCCTATAGGCCACCATTTATATAACTTTTAGGTTTATTCTTTCAGTGTTTTCTTTATGCTAAAATGGAGAAATTTGAATATATATTCTTAACCACTTTGCCATACAAAAGATAGCCTACTGTATATTCTGCACCTTGCTTTTTTATTTCCTTAAATATATGTCCTTGAAATCTCTTCATATTAGTACGCGGAGCAAATTCCTCATTTTTAAAAATAGCTGTGTAGTATTCCACTGGCTGCATGGACAGTTTTTTTAAACCAGCCCCCTATAGAGGGACACCTGGGTCATTTCCAACTTTTTTTGCTATTAAAAACAGTTCTGCAATCTGATGTCAGTCTGAGCTGTTTTATTGCATGTATGTGTTTTAAATTGCAAACCACCCCAAATCTTTTCTAGAAGTAGGCAGAATCTACATTATTTATAAACAGATAAGCCAATAAGGCTTTGTTCCCAGATTCCTATGCCATTTCCCTGTCTTCCAAGCAACTTTCCCCCAGTCCCCTAGCATCCCATAGTCACCAAAACATCTGCCAGGATGCAGTGTCCTTTGTCTGCCAACTTGGGCTGGTAGAAATAGTCTTTACTCTCATTTCCTCTGGGGGTTTCAATGAAGACTCCCGCCAGGGCCTGAGAGATTGGGAATCTCTATAAAGGTTTCCTGGCGTCCTGAGTGCAGCGGAAGAAGCACCATGGCCTGAACCAGTGAGAGGGTGTGGATTCCTGTCCCAGATCTGCAACTGATGAACCGGGCGATTCTGTACAAGTCCCTTCCCTCATGCATCACACAGGTGAGCTGAGGGCCTGAGGTCCATTCCTATCCTCACGTGTTGTGGTTCTCGGAGCAACCTAATGGTGTTAAGTACAGTTTTAAAATCCTCAGGCACTGGATAGCAGTTCCGTGTCCCTTTCTCCATGAGGGGCTCCATGCTGGTGTCTCCTCACCTCCCTGGGTGGCTGGAGTGCTTTCTATAACGTGACATCAAAGGTTTGATGACGCTGGCTTGTGCATGGTAATAAAATAATGCCCACGTGCAGATTCCCATTACGCAGAAGTACATTCATTTGGCTATAGGTCTGCGAAGACCTTTCATTGCTAGTGCATGTAAAGGGGTATTTCACACATGGTTCACATTAGCACCATGATTTAGCTCCTGCGTGAATAAGAGTCGATGCAACAGCCAACTGCCACCTGAGAGTCCATTTGTATCACACTACACGCTGCGGGGCAGGCCCACCTTTGACTGCGCTCTCGTCAGATCTGATAAGGTAATAGTAATAATAACTTACCTTTTCATCGTACGGGCTCTTTCCCCAGGGCTTGGCTGCCTGCAGGTGTCTTTTCTGTGGTTTGGCTGTGTTTCTGACCAGGGTGAGTCCTAAGTCGGTGGCGGCCTCACACTGAGCCTCATCCCAGGAAAGAGGTTTGGGCATCATTTATCCATGAATCAGTTGGTAGATCAGTCAGTCGTTCGGTCCGTTGTTGTCGTGCATAGCACCCCTCAAGTGCAGGGCACCCACACGGAGCTCCTGACCTGGACCCCACACTCTGGGTCCCCCCCTCTTATAAAGAGCACCATGGTTCTCCAGGCCTCCTGCTTCAGCCCTACCTGTGTCCCTACGACCTGCACGTTCAGTGTCTCTGGAGTTTGCCAGTCCCTCCATGCCCCCTGTCACCCTCTGCTGGACCCACCCAGCAGCCCAACAGATCCTTCTGCATTTTCTCTTGCCAACCCCGTCCCCACCCTGGTCTTCACATAGCACACAGTACCTGCTCTGGTGAGTATGCTCATCTGACCCCACCTCTCCTTATTTAGAGCCCCTAAGGGTTTCTTGCTGCTTCTCCGATAAAGGTAGAAATTCTTGCCAGGGCCCACAGGTCCCGCCCACGTCATCTGCTTCCTCCCTCTCCCTCTTCCCTTGGTTTCTTGGACAAGCAGCGCTCTTTTCCACCTCAGGAGATACACACCTGCTCTCTCTGGGCACTGGCCTCCCTCACCTTCATGGCTTTAACCCCTGCACACCCATCAGAGAGCAGCTAGGTTTTCCCTTTCCTGACCCTCTGGCCTGGGTCAGGCCCTCTCTTAGCCCTTACCATGGTTGTAAATAAATGTCCAGCAGGCTTTTAAAATCTTCCTCCTCTCTAGAGGTAAACACCATGACTCATTGACAGCTGGATCTTGGCACAGACTGTAGTAGGAGCGGATTGATTGACATGAGCAAGCTGTATTGTGGATGGCGGGGCATCCTGTATTTAAAGAATACAGGATGGGGCTTCCCTGGTGGCGCAGTGGTTGAGAGTCCGCCTGCCGATGCGGGGGACATGGGTTCGTGCCCCGGTCCGGGAAGATCCCACATGCCGCGGAGCGGCTGGGCCCGTGAGCCATGGCCGCTGAGCCTGCGCGTCCGGAGCCTGTGCTCCGCAATGGGAGAGGCCACAACAGTGAGAGGCCCGCGTACCGCAAAAAAAAAAAAAAAAAAAAAAAAGAATACAGGATGCGCAGTGGACGTTATCTTTGTAGCGACAACATCAAAAGAGTGGCACATTTGTGGGACTGCAGAGGACTTTAGAAGTGGTCTCAGGCCCAAGGCCCTCTTTGAGGGAGGGGGTACGGACTGTGGCTCTGGAGTCAAACCGTCTTCCTTCTTGCTGTCTGCTCTTGAGTAAGTTACCTGACTACTCTGGGCCTTAACTTCCTCACCTGTAAAATACCTTTTCCAGAAAAACATTGTGAGGGTTAAGTGAGAATTGAATGAAAAAATCCATGCAAAGTGCGTAGCACAGTGCCAGCCCCGAGCACGTATTGGCCATTATTATCAGTACAGAGGATGACACTGAAGCCCGGAGAGGTTAGGTTAGAGGTGTCCTGACCAAGATCACACCGTCTGGTTTTCTGTACTGGCCACTGGACTGAGCTATCAGAAGTGCCGGCATTGTCCTTGCCCTCCAGTGGTTCCCAGTCAAATTGCTACAGCACACTGGTTCTCAACGGGGTGATTTTGCCCCCGTCTCCACTCCAGGGGGGTATTTGGTGATGTCTGTAGACATTTTTATTGTCACAGATGTGGGGAGGGTGGGTGCTACTGGCATTTAGTGGGTAGAGACCAGGAATGCTGCTACACATCCCACAATGCACAAGACTTCCCTCCCCAACAAAGAAGCCCCAAATGTCAGTAGTGCTGAGGTTGGGAAATCCTGCTATAGCATTTACAGGAGGGGCCCAGGGGAGCTAAGTCCACCAGAAACTGACCTGATGAAAGGCACCCTCTCTAAAATGAGCAGGAGGTGCCTCGTAACCCTATATCCAGGGAAGACGACCTCTCTTGTTTGGGGCAGAGCAGGGATGAAAGGCTGGACCTGGAACTTAGAGGCAGATGGGAGTCAAAAGAGCTGCTTGGAGCAAAGAGAAAATATGACAGGGGCAGCCTGATCTGATGTGTATGGGGTTTGGGGAACGTGGTCTATTTCTCTGAGTGGAGTCTTTGCCAGAACCTTACAGATCCCAGCATCCAACTTCCCCTGTTGTTTTCCAAAGGGTCTTTGGCTGTTTTGAGATTTTGGGGTGCTTGTGCAGAGTCGTGGCTCCCGGCTGGGGCAGATGTGAGTGCAGCCTGGGCAGAGCTCCCCATCTGCCAGTGGCTCTGAGCAGGCTGCCGAATGTGGCTGCCCTTGGGAGGTGTGAGGACTCAGGGCAATTGTAAATCACACTCCATCCAGTTTCCCCACCCGCAGCCCGTCACCATTTTCACCTAGGAAAAGTCTAATAAAAATGCATTCCAAGTCCTAAAGGAGGAAGAATGGGGAGGAGCAGGGTAGGGGAGCCAGCACAGCCTTGATTAAATGCATCTGAGCCGCAGGGCTTTTCTGGCCTTAGAAGCAGCCCCAGGGCCCGCGGAAGCCGGTGGTCCTGGGTATCTGCTCCACTCTCCAGGCCTGGGGGGCAGCCTAGGTCCCAGCCTACCCTGTGACTTAGGTGAGTGCTCTCCACTCATCTCAGGGCTGATCAGGCCCTGCAGAGAGGCCTCACCTCAGTGGAGGATGCACCAGCCGGGGATTTGCCTTGGAGAGCGGGGTGGGGCAGGAAAGAGGCTTGTGGGCGTGAAGCACCTGTAAGGGATGGGGGCAGGGAAGCCAGACCAGTGCCCTTAGAGTAGTGGCTGTCAACCCTGGCTGCACATTAGAATCACCTGGAAGCTTTGGCGATACCTCAGACCTATTACAGCAGTCGCTGGGGGTGGGACTCAGGTGCCGGTAAGTTTTCAACTTCTCCAGGTGATTTCAATGGGTACCACGGATTTAAAGCTTCCCTGGGCTCTGATAGTCTGGTCACAGTGAGGCCTGTAATGAGGGCACAGGGAAACCCCTGTTGGGGTGCAGGGGAGGGCCCAAACATGAGGAGGAAACTGTGCAGCTGACAGACCCTGGGTGGAGGTGGAATGTCACCCATCCGGCCACACGGATGACCAGGATTTCCGGCTGTGAGAAGTGACAGCCCAGAGGAGGTAGCTGTCCACGGCCAGGGTCTGAGGAGCAGGACCGCTGCCGGCCAGACAGGGCAGCAGGACTCTATGTAAACTGCTGTAGAGTCGATGGTAGATGTTGTGTTGTGGTTACTTGATGCACGTGTGGTCTTTGCTGCTGGCTTTGGAGCCCCCAGGAGAGCAGTGGCCGGGTCATAATTGTATCAGGACTTGGTCACTTCTCACCTGCCTGCTCTTATCTCTCAGGCACCAGCCGCCTCATCTCTCACCTGGATGATCACAACTGCTTCCTGATTAGGGCCCCAGCCTCTGTCCCCAGCAGTCTAGTCAGATGGACCCTTTGAAACGTGTCAGATGGTTTCCTCCTTTTCTCGGAACCTTCCAGTGACTCCCCATGTCGCTCAGAGTAGAAGTCCAAGCCCTGAGTGGCCTGCAGGGCCCCCGTTCTCCCTCCTGACCCCCCCCTCCAGCCACACTGACCTCCTCCCTGTCCTGGGCATTCTTGCCTCAAGGCTTTGCCCGGGTTGTTGGCCCCCCAGAGATCTACAAGCCCCCTTCGTCCCCTTCTTCAGGACTTTGCCCGAATATCCCTTTCTCAGTGGGGCCTTCCTGGATCCCCTGCTTCCTGTCTCCCAGATCTTCATTTCTCTCCATACCTCTTATATGCTGACACTATATATTTTGTTTAATGTCCGTCTCCCTACACTACAGTGTGAGCTCCAAGGTGGTGGGGATTTTATTATGATGATGATTATTACATTTGCTGGTGTAAACCCAGAACCTGGGACAGTATCTAGCCTGCAATGGATGCCCAGAATATTTGTTTGTTTCCCCCCCTGTGGACCGCTCATGTTTAAAACTGGTTGAATCACAATCTTTGGCTAATAACCTTCCCTCTATTGGCCCATGCATGGTTTGATTTTATTTAATTATGTGTTTAGCTGTTTTTGTTGTTTTTTCTTTTTTTCTTTTAATTAATGTAACAAGAGCCAAGAGCTCATCACTCAAAACAAAGCAAGAATTTGACAAAACCTATATCCAGACCTAAGATCTTGCCTCAGGCCTTCCCACCCGAGGTCATCACCTTCCTTAATCTTATCTTTATCATTCTGCTTTTCCTTTTACTCGCTCCACTGCATCTAATCTATATGTATTCCTAAAAGGTATATTTTACTGTAGTTATTTTTAGCCTTATTCAAAACCTATTATCCTGTATATAGTCTTTGAAGTCATTCCCATTTAATATAGTTTTTTAACATCTTTAATGGAGTATAATTGCCTTACAATGGTGTGTTATTTCTGTTTATAACAGGGTGAATCAGCTGTACATGTATCCCCATATCCCCTCCCTGTTGTGTCTCCCTCCCTCCCACCCCTCTAGGTAGTCACAAACCACTGAGCTGATCTCCTGTGCTACCTGGCTGCTTCCCACTAGCTATCTATTTTACATTTGGTAGTGTATATATGTCCATGCCACTCTCTCACTTTGTCCCAGCTTACCCTTCCCCCTCCCCGTATCCTCAAGTCCATTCTCTACGTCTGCATCTTTATTCCTGTCCTGCCCCTAGGTTCTTCAGAACCATTTTTTTTTTTTTTTTAGATTCCATATATATGTGTTAGCATACGGTATTTGTTTTCCTCTTTCTGACTTACTTCACTCTGTATGACAGACTCTAGGTCCATTCACCTCACTACAAATAACTCAACTTCTTTTCTTTTTATGGGTGAGTAATATTCCATTGTATATATGTGCCACATCTTCTTTATCCATTCATCCAATGATGGGTGCTTAAGTTGCTTCCATGTCCTGGCTATTGTAAATAGAGCTGCAATGAACATTTTGGTACATGACTCTTTTTGAATTATGGTTTTCTCAGGGTATATGCCCAGTAGTAGGATTGCTGGGTCATATGGTAGTTCTATTTTCAGTTTTTTAAGGAACCTCCATACTGTTCTCCATAGTGGCTGTACCAATTCACATTCCCACCAGCAGTGCAAGAGGGTTCCCTTTTCTCCACACCCTCTCCAGCATTTATTGTTTCTAGATTTTTTGATGATGGCCATTTTGACTGGTGTGAGATGATATCGTATTGTAGTTTTGATTCGCATTTCTCTAATGATAAATGATGTTGAGCATTCTTTCATGTGTTTGTTGGCAATCTGTATATCTTCTTTGGAGAAATGTCTGTTTAGGTCTTCTGCCCATTTTTGGATCGGGTTGTTTGTTTTTTTTTGTTATTGAGCTGCATGAGCTGCTTGTAAATTTTGGAGATTAATCCTTTGTCAGTTGCTTCAATTGCAAATATTTTCTCCCATTCTGAGGGCTGTCTTTTCATCTTGTTTATGGTTTAATTTCTTTCATCAGTGTCTTATAATTTTCTGCATACAGGTCTTTTGTCTCCTTAGGTAGGTTTATTCCTAGATATTTTATTCTTTGTGTTGCAATGGTAAATGGGAGTGTTTTCTTGATTTCTCTTTCAGAGTTTTCATCATCTGTGTATAGGAATGCAAGAGATTTCTGTGCGTTAATTTTGTATCCTGCTACTTTACCAAATTCATTGATTAGCTCTAGTAGTTTTCTGGTAGCATCTTTAGGATTCTGTATGTATAGTATCATGTCATCTGCAAACAGTGACAGCTTTACTTCTTCTTTTCTGATTTGGATTCCTTTTATTTCTTTTTCTTCTCTGATTATGTGGCTAAAACTTCCAAAACTATGTTGAATAATAGTGGTGAGAGTGGACAACCTTGTCTTGTTCCTGATCTTAGTGGAAATGCTTTCAGTTTTTCACCATTGAGAATGATGTTGGTTGTGGGTTTGTCATATATAGCCTTTATTATGTTGAGGTAAGTTCCCTCTGTTCCTACTTTCTGGAGAGTTCTTATGATAACTGGGTGTTGAATTTTGTCAAAAGCTTTTTCTGCATCTATTGAGATTATCATTTGATTTTTATCCTTCAGTTTGTTAATATGGTGTATCACATTGATTGATTTTTGTATATTGAAGAATCCTTGCATTCCTGGGATAAACCCCACTTGATCATGGTGTATGATCCTCTTAATGTGCTGTTGGATTCTGTTTGCTAGTATTTTGTTGAGGATTTTTGCATCTATGTTCATCAGTGATATTGGCCTGTAGTTTTCTTTCTTTGTGACATCCTTGTCTGGTTTTGGTATCAGGGTGATGGTGGCCTCGTAGAAGGAGTTTAGGAGTGTTCCTCCCTCTGCTATATTTTGGAAGAGTTTGAGAAGGATAGGTGTTAGCTCTTCTCTAAATGTTTGATAGAATTCATCTGTGTAGCCATCTGGTCCTGGGCTTTTGTCTGTTGGAAGATTTTTAATCACAGTCTTAATTTCAGTGCTTGTGATTGGTCTGTTTATATTTTCTATGTCTTCCTGGTTCAGTCTCAGAATGTTGTGCTTTTCTAAGAATTTGTCCATTTCTTCCAGGTTGTCCATTTTATTGGCATATAGTTGCTTGTAGTAATCTCTCATGATCTTTTGTATTTCTGCAGTGTCAGTTGTTACTTCTCCTTTTTCATTTCTAATTCTATTGATCTGAGTCTTCTCCCTTTTTTTCTTGATAGGTCTAGTTAATGGTTTGTCAATTTTGTTTATCTTCTTAAAGAACCAGCTTTTAGTTTTATTGATCTTTGCTATTGTTTCCTTCAATTCTTTTTCATTTATTTCTGATCTGATCTTTATGATTTCTTTCCTTCTGCTAACTTTGGGGTTTTTTTGTTCTTCTTTCTCTAATTGCTTTAGGTGTAAGGTTAGGTTGTTTATTTGAGGTGTTTCTTGTTTCTTGAGGTAGGCTGTATTGCTATAAACTTTCCTCTTAGAACTGCTTTTGCTGCATCCCATAGGTTTTGGGTCGTCGTGTGTTCCTTGTCATTTGTTTCTAGGTATATTTTGATTTCCTCTGTGATTTCTTCAGTCATCTCTTGGTTATTTAGTAGTGTAGTGTTTAGCCTCCATGTGTTTGTAGTTTTTACATATTTTTTCCTGTAATTGATATCTAGTCTCATAGTGTTGTGGTTGGAAAAGATACTTGATACGATTTCAATTTTCTTAAATTTACCAAGGCTTGGTTTGTGACTGAAGGTATGATCTATCCTGGGAAATGTTCCATGAGCACTTGAGAAGAAAGTGTATTCTGTTGTTTTTGGATGGAATGTCCTATAAATATCAATTAAGTCCATCTTGTTTAGTATATCATTTAAAGCTAGTGTTTCCTTATTTATTTTAATTTTGCATGAACAGTCCATTGGTGAAAGTGGGGTCTTAATGTCCCCTACTATAATTGTGTTACTGTCAATTTCCCCTTTTATGGCTGTTAGCATTTGCCTTATGTATTGAGGTGCTCCTATGTTGGGTGCATAAATATTTACAATTGTTATATCTTCTTCTTGAATTGATCCCTTGATCATTATGTAGTGTCCTTCTTTGTCTCGTATAATAGTCTTTATTTTAAAGTCTATTTTGTCTGTTATGAGAATTGCTACTCCAGCTTTCTTTTGATTTCCATTTTCATGGAATATCTTTTTCCATCCCCTCACTTGCAGTCCCCTGTGTGTCCCTAGGTCTGACGTGGGTCTCTTGTATACAACATATACACAGGTCTTGTTTTTATATCCATTTAGCCAGTCTGTGTCTTTTGGTGGGAGCATTTAGTCCATTTACATTTAAGGTAATTATCGATATGTATGTTCCTGTTACCATTTTCTAAATTCTTTTGGGTTTGTTATTGTAGGTCTTTTCCTTCTGTTGTGTTTCCTGCCTAGAGAAGTTCCTTTAGCATTTGTTGTAAAGCTGGTTTGGTGGTGCTGAATTCTCTTAGCTTTTGCTTGCCTGTAAAGGTTTTGATTTCACCATCGAATCTGAATGAGATCCGTGCTGGGTAGAGTAATCTTGGTTGTAGGTTTTTCCCTTTCATCACTTTAAATATGTCCTGCCACTGCCTCTGGCTTGCAAAGTTTCTGCTGAAAGATCAGCTGTTAACCTTATGGGGATTCCCTTATATGTTATTTGTTGTTTTTCCCTTGCTACTTTTAATATTTGTTCTTTAATTTTTGATAGTTTGATTAATATGTGTCTTGGTGTGTTTCTCCTTGGATTTATCCTGTACGGGACTCTCTGTGCTTCCTGGACTTGATTGACTCTTTCCTTTCCCATATTAGGGAAGTTTTCAACTATAATCTCTTCAAATATTTTCTCAGTCCCTTTCTTTTTCTCTTCTTCTTCTGGGACGCCTGTCATTCGAATGTTGGTGCGTTTAATGTTGTCCCAGAGGTCTCTGAGACTGTTCCCAATTCTTTTCATTCTTTTTTCTTTATTCTGCTCTGCAGTAGTTATTTCCATTATTTTATCTTCCAGGTCACTTATCCCTTCTTCTGCCTCAGTTATTCTGCTACTGATTTCTTCTAGAGAATTTTTAATTCCATTTATTGTGTTGTTCATCATGGTTTGTTTGCTCTTTAGTTCTTCTAGGTCCTTTTTAAACATTTCTTGTATTTTCTCCATTCTATTTCCAAGATTTTGGATCATCTTTACTATCATTACTCTGAATTCTTTTTCAGGTAGATTGTCTATTTCCTCTTCATTTGTTTGGTCTGGTGGGTTTTTACCTTGCTCCTTTATCTGCTGTGTGTTTCTCTGTCTTCTCATTTTGCTTAACTTAATGTGTCTGCAGTCTCCTTTTTATAGGCTGCAGGTTATTTGTTATTTAGTAGTGTAGTGTTTAGCCTCCATGTGTTTGTAGTTTTTACATATTTTTTCCTGTAATTGATATCTAGTCTCATAGTGTTGTGGTTGGAAAAGATACTTGATACGATTTCAATTTTCTTAAATTTACCAAGGCTTGGTTTGTGACTGAAGGTATGATCTATCCTGGGAAATGTTCCATGAGCACTTGAGAAGAAAGTGTATTCTGTTGTTTTTGGATGGAATGTCCTATAAATATCAATTAAGTCCATCTTGTTTAGTATATCATTTAAAGCTTGTGTTTCCTTATTTATTTCCCGTTGTTTTTGTTGTCTGCCCCCAGTGGCTACAGTTGGTTCAGTGGGTTGTGTAGGCTTCATGGTGTAGGGGGCTGGTGCCTGTGTTCTGGTGGATGAGGCTGGATCTTGTCTTTCTGGTGGGCAGGACCGCATCTGGTGGTATGTTTTGGGGTGTCTGTGACCTTATTATGATTTTAGGTAGCCTCTCTGCTAATGGATGGCGTTGTGTTCCTGTCTTGCTAGTTGTTTGGCATAGGGTGTCCAGCACTGTAGTTTGCTGTTCATTGAGTGGAGATGGGTCTTAGTGTTGAGATGGAGATCTCTGGGGAGCTTTTGTCATTTGATATTACATGGAGCTGGGAGGTCTCTGGTAGACCAATGTCCTGAACTTGCCTCTCCCACCTCAGAGGCACAGGCCTGACACCTGGCCAGAGCACCAAGACCCTGTCAGCCAGATGGTTCAGAAGAAAAGGGAGAAAGCAAAAAAGAGAGAAAGAAAAAATAAAATAAAATAGTTATTAAAATAAAAAATAAAAAAATTGAAAAGTAATAAAAAAAGAAAGAAAAGAGCAACCAAACCAAAAAACAAATCCACCAATGATAACAAGCACTAAAAATCTATACTAAAAACGAAACAAAACAAAACAAAAAAAACAGGCAGACAGAACCCGAGGACAAATGCTAAAAGCAAAGCTCTACAGACAAAATCACACAATGTCCACCGCCTCAATTTTGGGATGATTCGTTGTCTGTTCAGGTATTGCACAGATGCAGGGTACATCAAATTGTTTGTGGAGATTTAATCTGCTGCTCCTGAGGCTGCTGGGAGAGATTTCCCTTTCTCTTCTTTGTTTGCACAGCTCCTGGGGTTCAGCTTTGGATGTGGCCCCGCCTCTGCATGTAGGTTGCCTGAGGGTGTCTCTTCTTCACTCAGACAGGATGGGGCTAAAGTAGCAGCTGATTCGGGGGCTCTGGCTCACTCAGGCTGGGAGGAGGGAGGGGTACGGATGCGGGGCGAGCGTGCGGCGGCAGAATGGGGCACGCCATGTGTTCTCCCGGGGAGGTTGTCCCTGGATCACAGGACCCTGGCAGTGGTGGGCTGCACAGGCTCCTGGGAGGGGAGGTGTGGATAGTGACCTGTGCTTGCACACAGGCTTCTTGGTGGCTGCAGCAGCAGCCTTAGCGTTTCATGCCCGTCTCTGGTGTCTGTGCTGAAAACTGCGGCTCGTGCCCATCTCTGGAGCTCATTTAGGCAGTGCTCTGAATCCCCTCTCCTCATGCACCCAGAAACAATGGTCTCTTGTCTCTTAGGCAGTTCCAGACATTTTCCTGGACTCCCTCCCGGCTAGCTGTGGCGCACTAGCCCCCTTCAGGCTGTGTTCACACAGCCAACCCCAGTCCTCTCCCTGGGATATGACCTCCGAAGCCCAAGCCTCAGCTCCCAGGCCCCACCTGCCCCGGCGGGTGAGTAGGCAAGCCTCTCAGGCTGGTGAGTGCTGGTCGGCACCAACCCTCTGTGTGGGCATCTCTCCACTTTGCCCTCTGCACCCCTGTTGCTGCGCTCTCCTCCATGGCTCCGAAGCTTCCCCCATCCCGTCTCTGCCAGTGAAAGGGCTTCCTAGTGTGTGGAAGCTTTTCCCCCTTCACAGCTCCCTCCCTAAGGTACAGGTCCCGTCCCTATTCTTTTGTCTCTGTTTTTCCTTTTTTCTTTTGCCCTACCCAGGTACGTGGGGAGTTTCCTGCCTTTTGGGAAGTCTGAGGTCTTCTGCCAGCGTTCAGTAGGTGTTCTGTAGGAGCTGTTCCACATGTAGATGTATTTCTGATGTATTTCTGGGGAGGAAGGTGATCTCCCTGTCTTACTCCTCTGCCATCTTGAAGGTCTCTCCCCATTTAATATTATAGTGTTAAGATCCACCTACATTGTTGCACGTGTTCATTCCTTTTGACAACAAAAAGTATTGGAATGAATATTTAACTTTACGTCTCCCCATGGTGCCAGGTTCCTAATAACAGCTAACATCTATGAAGTGTGTGCAAGGCACTCTGCTAAGTCTTTTATTAACCCCCCTTAACAGATGGGAAAACTGACACACAAGAGGTGAGCAACTGGCCTGAGGTCACATCCAGATGGCTCAAGGGGCAGAGGCAGGACTTGAACTTGTATCATGTGCCTCTAGAGGCCTTGCTTCTGCCTCTGTACCACATCATCTCTGAGTAAACAAGGGAGTGAGCTCACACTTACACCAGTGCCAGCCCTTTGGGAACCCCACTGAATGACTGTTGGTTACAAATAGAGGTGAACACACACACGCACACGCACATACACACACACACACACACACACACCCCAGCATTCTGGAATTGCTCACAAATACTTGTTAACTGACAGACAGTTTATACGAGGGGAAATGGACTTACCTTCTGATGCTTACCAAGATCTGTCTGTTTGTCTCTCTTTCTCTCCAGCTCCTCTCTATTAAAAGAAAACGCCAGCTGGGCCTTGTGCTTACAGGAGCTGGGGGCTCAGCATCTATCAACAGGCTGTGCCCTGGTCTTGGATCCCAGGAGAGGGGGGCAGGGTGGGGACCGTGCCCTTGGCCTGTGGGAGGAAGGAGCCTGCTCAGGGAAGAATTTATCTCCCTCCACACCAGGACGCTTGGTAACTGCAGGCGCCTCACTCAGCAAAGCTGGTCATGCAGTGACCAGAGTGGGTAAGCGCTGACCCTGTCAGGGGTCCCCAGGGTTCCCCTTCTTGGCAATAGGATCTCACGCTCAGGGGTGAGATCGTTTTACATTAAGAACCAACGGAAGCAATGGGGAACTGGAGGGCTGGGTACAGGATTGAGCAAACAATAGAGGCTCTCCCAAGAACCATTGCCCCTGCCCTGGGGTACACATAGCAGGGCCAAGGTCAGGCGAATAAATGAACATTGTGCCGGCTTTGGTCCTGAGCCCAGTGTTGGGCTCATGTGAGCCAGATTTGACCACACGGAGGACAGGCCCACAGATCTTACCCTTCCAGGTGAAGAATGGCCTGTCCACCATGGCAGCATTTGTGCAGGCCTGGAGCAGAGCTGGTCTGGAAGGGGCTGCCTGGGACTTGTCTCACGGACCAGCCTGGGGAAGGCAGAGGGGCCTCTCCAGGAACCAAGTAGGTGGAGGAGGATGGAAGCCTCACCTGGAGCGGATGTGTGCAGCAGGTGGTTCCAGACCTGACTGGCGGGAGGAGGAAAGGAAGGAAAGTGAACGCTGTGACATGTTCTGCTCACTGGTGTCAACAGGGGGCGGCAGAGAGCAGAAGACAAACAAGTGGGCCTCCCCTGATAATAAGGTCACCCAGCCTCAGTTTCCTCTAAGCACCTGAGGGCCCAGAAGCCTAGAAGTTGAGTGCAGGTGTGTGGCACTGCGGGTGGGGTGGGGCCTATTGCTAGTGCCCATGCACATCAGTGAGGCCACCTGGGGTGGGTGGCAAGGAGGGAGGCAGTCTTCCAGAAGAGGGAGAAGGGACCCAGTGAGCTCAGGGTGAGCTTTCTCAACCCAGGCTGCACACTCGAATCGCCCCAGGAGTTTCTCAGATACGGAGGCCCTGGCCCACCCAGACCAGTGGAATCAGAAGGTCTGGGGTAGGGACCCAGGGATCCGTCTGTTTTAAAGCCTTTCTAGATGATTCTTCTCTTCAGCCAGGATTGAGAGCCACTGGGTCAGACGCTCTGCTCTTTGAGTCTAGGCTTCCCCCTCAGTAGCTGTAGGAGCTGGAATGCTGACTCACTTTGTCTGTACATTGGTGATGTTAACAGAATGCGGTGACATCACAGCTGCTGTGAGGGTGAACGGAAATACTGTGTATTAAGCTTGGCATGTGACTTCCACCTAGGAGGAAACTATATGGTCAGCAGTGCTTCGCAAACGGGCTCTGGACCTGGCATCTTCAGAGCTGGACCTGGCATCTTCATCTGGGGTCCTTGGGGACACAGAACACTTGGGGAGATGTTTTGTTTCTGGAATCTGAGGCCTGGGTGGAGCTGGCCTAAAGGCCTGGGTCAAAATGGTAGACACTGTCTTGTATCAGTGCCTGAGGTCAGAGATGAAGGTGATGCCTTCTCCCTAAAGGCCTTAGCCTTGGTCATGATGTCCAGCTAGGGACAGTGCTTTAGCCAAAGGTTTTAGATGGGGCAGCATTTGTGGGGCATCTTCTATGTGCTAGACATGTTCACATTTATCACTTTACACAATCCTCAGAGCAACCATACATGATGCATACACATATCTCCGTTTTACAGGGGGAGAAACTGAGGCCCAGAGAGGACTGGCTACTTGCTCAAGGTCACACAGGAGAACCAGGTCTCTTGACTTTTCACCACCACAGCCCTCTCCTAGCAGCTATAACCGGTGGCTTCCTCCCTAGGCAGATACCCACACCCGAATTTAGGCAACTCCTATTCCTAAACCCATACACGGAAGGGTCATTCTTTGGACAATTCCAATTCTACTTCATCCGTAAGGAGGGGAAAAAATGAGTGTGGAAGTGTTGTGTGGAGGCCTAGTGCCGGTGCTGCGTATCCCAGGTGGTTGGTGGTGGCAACTAGGGTCTGGGTGGGGGGGACGGGGAGTCCGTTGCTAGGTCTTTAGGGCTGGACAGTTGGTGATGTGAACTTCCAGGGGCAAGAGGAGTGGGGGCAGCGGGAGCTGCTGGGCCTCCCTGAGGGGGGCTGGGCTGGGCGGCTTTAGGCGCTTAGGTTGTCGTTAAAGCCTATCCCTCCGTCCACAGGGGCTGTCTCCAAGGCTTTGTTCATCGACTTCTTTCCGTTTTGTGTTACACTCTGGCGGGGGAGGGCAATTAAGCTAATTGAGACCCCCTCAGTGTCAGAGCTGGACACGAGTTCACCCAGCCTGGACTCTCTGGACAGTTGGATGGGGTGGAGTGGGGGTCAAACTCTGCAGCCCGCCCCCCGAGAGGCTGACCCATCATGCCCATGAGGAGCTGCCATTCCACTGGGAGTGTGGAACTTGGGGCTGGTTCCAGTCCACCTCCTTACTTCCCACTTTGCCTAAAGCAGGAGGTGGCTTCTTAGGGGTCCAAGGCTAGTAAATGGCAAAGCATGGGGCTCCTGCGCTAAGTCAGCACTCTTTGCACTAAGCAGGGCAGGGATGGGGGGTAGCGGAAGGGGAGACGATGGCATGACCTTGGACGCCATTGGCCCTGGTGGGGATAACCTTCACTGCATTGTAAATCTAAGCACATGATCCTCACCAGATTATAGATAACCCTGCATCCTGGCAGGGTTTCGAATTTTCAAAACTCCCTGAGTCCTGTGAGCCTGAGTATCGGTGTGCCAATTTCCGCCCAGCAAATTTCCAGCTGTGGACAAGTGGTGGGTGCTTTTCTCAAGGTCAGCTCCCCAGTACCTGTCTATGCAGAAGTCTCTGTGTTCCGAGTGTCTCCACTCAGCTGGCTTCTGAGTCACACACATCTTGTCCCAGCTCTAATTGGCGCTCTTGAAGGCATTCCCTGGGCAGACGATAGAGTAGGCTTTGACAGCCCCAAAAGAGGACAAGAGAGGATTCCATGCCCACGGTCACCATGCCCTCCACAGAGGGCTCCTCCCATGCCAAGTGGCTGTGCAGACCCCAGGTGATGAGAGACGGCTGAGGGAACCGTACCATTATCAGCCTTGTCAGGACTCTACTGTCGGCTGCATATAGCGCCTGCTCGCCTGCGTGTGAACTCCCAGGAGAATGGCTCGTTAAAAAGGAGGGCCAGCACCTTGGGTAACCTGCAGCCTGAACCCTTCTTCCAGCCATCAGGGGTCTCTGGAGGGGTGGGCTGGCCTGGAGAGAAGGGAGCAGCCGTGCGTCCTTCCTCCTCTGGTCTCCGAGAAAGCTCAGCCGGGGACACCTTTATGAGGGGGCTCTCTGGAAGGAGTAGGCCTTACACCTGTCTGGGGACCCAGTGCTGCCCCTGTCTGCCACCACCCATCATCCCTGAGCTAGTTCCAGCAACTGTAAGCAAACTTGGCCATTATTTGCAGTGACCCTACCCACATGTCTCCTCTCTCCCCCTTTGCTGGGCTCCACCAGTAGGGTTGCCAGATAAAACACAGGATGACCGGGCTTCCCTGGTGGCACAGTGGTTGAGAGTCCGCCTGCCGATGCAGGGGACATGGGTTCGTGCCCCGGTCCGGGAAGATCCCACATGCCGCGGAGCGACTAGGCCCGTGAGCCGTGGCCGCTAAGCCTGCGTGTCCGGAGGCTGTGCTCCGCAACGGGAGAGGCCACAACAGTGAGAGGCCCGCGTACCGAAAAAAAAAAAAAAAAAAAAGATGGACAAAACACAGGATGACCAGTTAAATTTGAATTTCAGGTATGCAAGGAAAAAAAAAAATATCGCACAGCACATACTTACACTAGAAAATCATTTATCATTTAAAATCCAAATTTAAGTGAAATTCAAATTTAATCTTGAATTTTTGTTTGCTAAATCTGGCAACTTCATCCACAAAGAAATCTCCCGACACAGGGGCTGGGCCCAAGAGGGGTGATACCTGTGTTCTGTGGCTTCTATCCTCTGTAGGACCAGCTCTACTTACTGGTGCCCTGGAGATTGTAATAAGATGCAGGTTACGACTCAATAGGTCTGGAAGAGGGCTGAGGCTCTGTATTTCTAACAAACTTCCAGGCCAGTGCTGTTGGTCCAAGGACCATACTTTGAGTAGCAAGGAAATAGAGCAGTGATTGCAGGCTAACCACAGGTTAACGGGGAAGTGGGGTGGGGAGGTTGGGGGTGGGGAGATGAGGGTTTGAAAACACTGCTGCTTGGAGTTTACTCCACAAATCTGAGTTAATTTATCTGGGGCAGGACCCAAGCAAGGGACTTTAATTTTTTGTGTGTGTGGTAAAAAGCATAACAAAATTTACCATCTTAACCATTTTTAAGTGCACAGTTCATAGTGTTAAGTATATTCACATTATTGTGAAACAGCTCTCTGGAACTTTTTCATCTTGCAACTCTGACACTCTATACCCATTGAACAGCAACTCTCCATTCCCCCTTCCCTCCAGCCCTTGGTAAGCACTTTCTGTTTCTATGAATTTGACTACTTTTAGATGTCTCATATATAGTCATACGGTATTTGTCTTTTCATGACTGGTTTATTTCAGTGATCATAATGTCCTCAAGGTTCATCCATGTTGTAGCATGTGATAGGATTTCCTTCCTTTTTAAAGGTGAATAATTTTCCATTGTATATATAGACCACATTTTACTTATCCACTCATCTGTTGATGGACATTTGAATTGCTTCCACCTCTTGGCTATCGTGAATAATGCTACTATGAACATGGACGTGCAAGTGTCTCTTTGAGACCCTGCTTTCAATTCTTTTGGATATATACTCAGAAATGAGATTGCTGAATCATATGGTAGTTCTATTTTAAATTTTTGTAAATTAAAAAATTTGAGGAACCTCCACACTCTTTTTCATAGTGATTGCACCATTTTACAATCCCAATCAACAATGCAAGTGTTCCAGTTTGTCCCCATCCTCTCCCCAGGTGATTCTAATTCTCAGGCAGGCTTGAGAGCCACTTCCCTGGGCTCTTTCTTGGCAAATTCTCTCTGTTCTTGCTGGCCTGAGGCCTCTGGGTTTTGCTAGGTACAGGATGAATTCATTCCACAACTCTAGGGGGTCCTGTTCCTGTGAATGGTGCCACAACTGGCCTGGGAAATAGAAACCCTATCTCTGAATTTGCCGATTGAGTACTGTGTGACCTTTGGCAAGTCATTTAACCTCTCTGAGCCTCAGGTCCACACCTATAAAGGGACAGGGGAGTATTAACTATAACAAAAGGAGGATCAGGTAAACCATGTATCAAGCGCTTTTTGGATTCATAAACAGCCATGGGAATGTCAGATGAGATGACAGTAGGAATTGAGTGAAGAAACTCAGGCATCTGTGGTCAGGAAGGCTCAAACGGAATCAGTTGACACTTACTGAGGCACCCCTGCCCCATGGCATCATGGAAGAGCTTGTCTGTTCACCATCACCCCAGCATCTCACCCAGTATTGGCATTGTGTCTAACACACAGCTGACCAACGTTTGTCTGAGACACTGTCCTGGAAGCCTGTGGCAGATGAGCTCCTGTGGACAGGGTGTGTGACACGACCAGAGCTGACCTCTACGGAACACTTACTATGTACCAGGTGCTCAGCTAAGCTCTTTATTTTTTAATTCCCTTAACTTTGCTGTGAGGTGGGTGCTGTTATTATCTCTGCTCTTTGTATGAGGCACAGAGAATTGAAGTAGCCTGCCCAAAGTTCTGCATCCAGAAAATAGACTCGTAAACGTTGCCCTTTATAAATAAAGAGCCACATGGGTGTTAAACCATGATGTAAAGGAGTCATCACTTGGCGACCTGCTGGAGGAGCAGAATAGAGTCATGACACAGTGGGTAACATGACTAATTGTGGTGTGGGGCGACCAGGCAAGGCCAGGAGGGCAGACGTTCTCGTGCAGGGCCAGTGCTGGGAAGGGTGGGATGGACAAGTGTGTCTGCTGCCTGGATGGCCTCCAGGAGGTCCCTTCTGGGATCTGGGAAGAGCCTGAGGGCCAGGCAAGGAAGTGGGCCAGCTGGTAGCAAGACCCAGGAGGGACTGGGGCTCCGGGATGTGGCCAAACCCCAGATACGTGAGCTGGACGCTGCCTGAGAGCTCCTTTGATGCCCCCTGATGAAGGTCACGTCAGGGGTCAGACCTGGCTCTGTAGAGCAGGAAGCCCTGATGCCGTCCTTGAGAGATGGGTAGAAACTGGATAAGCAGATGGGAGGTCACTGATGTCCTAAGCAGGTGGGAGAACCTCAGCAGAAGTAGAGATTCTTGCCTTAACCTGGAAGAGTAACTCATTGGGGAAATTCAGGAATCAAAGCAAGCTTGTTGGGAAGACATATTTTGTCCAAGGTGGCTGCTTTTTCTACTTGTCTTATCAATGAAGAAAAATCAGAATAAAGGCAAATTTTAATGAATAATTTTTACATTTCTATCATCAGCCTTGCATGCCTGTCTGATCCCTGTTGCTCCCCGGCTTTTCCTGTGAGGTATGGGGTAAGACCACAGATTTGGTGTCAGTGATAGTTTAGCTTGAGTCCCATCCCAACTACTCAATAGCTGTGTGTTCGTGGAGAACTCACTTTACCTCTCTGAGCCTCAATTTTCTCATCTGTTGTGCAGGGATTGTCCTGACATTGTAGGATATTTAACAGCATCCCTGGCCTCTATCCAGTAGATGCCAGTAGCACCCTCCCAACTCCTGAGTTGGTAACAACCAAAAATGTCTTCAGAGATTGCCAGATGTCCCCTGGAAGCAAAATTGCCTATAACTGAGAACTGCCGTAGTAGTCCCTGGCTCCCTTCTAGGCAGAAAAGGCTAAAATTCCATTCACTCTTTTTTGATTCATTCATTCAATAGCTATTTACCGTCCACCTGCTATGTGCTGAGTACGGGCAGATTCAGTGATGAGCACGACAGGTCACGTGCCCTCCGCAGCGCCCCCTGTGGGGAGGCCATGGCATGCGAAAGAGAAGGCATCCACCCTACCTTGGGATGCGCTATGTTGAGGAAGCACAGGCTGCTGTGGGAACACACAGAAGAGATGCTTAATCCTGGATGTTTCATCGGAGGAGCAGCAGGGCACGGAGGGTGGTCAAAGATATCACAGGGCATTGACCTGCAGGTGCCAGAAATTCTTCCATTCCTGCTGTTGATTGAATGAATCTGGGAACCGTTATGAAAGGCTGCCCATGACGTAATTGACTGCCCAAATTGGCTGAAAAGATGTGCACTAATTTATCATACAGAGGGGCAGTTACTTTGTGTTGACATTTGGAGCGGGGCAGCCAGGGGCCTGCCTGTCTCCTAGGAACACCAGTAATGTAGAGAACAGGTGGGCTTATTAGGTCACCCCACAGAAGAACGCCGCCGCTACCGGCCCGAGTTGCCAAGTGTGATGTGCCCTACCTCAGACTCGCCAGAGACCTGGGCTGGGCGGAGAGCAGGGGAGGAGAAACCCATGGGCTTTGAGGTAGATGTGCCCAAAAAGGTGTTTTGAAAGAAAACTCAGGAAAGCACTTTGCTGGCCCAGGTCTGTGGGCTTGGGTGACAGCACCCTCCCTGGGTGTTCTGAAATAAGCTTGCTCCCCATCCTTTGGAGAAAAAAGAAGAAAAAGAAAAAAAAGTCTTTCTCTTCCCTTGCTTTTGTAAGCTCGAGGAAAGAAAGAAAGGCTGTGTGTCCCAACAGTAGCCTTTCTTTGGGAGTCTTGGACATAGCTCTTTTTTCAACTTGAATCTACTTCTTACATTTCTGGTTTTAAAATCCAGACCTTCATGAACAGTCTGGAAAACAGAAAGTGGCAGGAATGATTTTCATTTGTTAAGAGGGTATGGCAAGAAATGGAAAGTCCTAAGAAACCTCGTAGTAATAACGACAACAGCTGTGATTAAAGGAAGACAGCGGTAATGGAAACTAGGAACCGAGGTTTGAGTGCCTGCTGTGTGCCAGGTGCCTTGCTTTGCAGCTCTTACCAGATCCCTGCAAGACAGGTCTCACTGTCCCAGCTCAGAGCTGAAGTCTGAGTTTGCCCAGCTAGCATGTGGTGATGCCAGGATGCAGATCTTGGTCTAGGAAGAAAAGAGAAAAATAAGCATAATGTAGTGAATTTTTCATAAGGTTAAGTTACTCTCTCTTAAAAGTGTTGTCCCCTATTCTGAGATTTATATCCTTCCAGTATTTTTGGTAATAAGATGCACTATCTTTTATGATAACTATGGAGACAATAGATGTTGGCAACATGAAAATTTGGTACCCTCTCCTTATAAATTTTATTTTCCAGGTTTGTGAAATTCCTAAGTCTGGTCAATTCCTTCTTGAAGGCCGTACTCTGCCAGGAACGATCCCTGCTACCATTTTCTAGGAGAAGCAGCCACTGTCCCCACTTCTGTGCATCTCTGCCTTCTTTACACTTTTGCTTAGGGTTGTGGATTTGTCAGAGAGGGAGAGTGAGGAGGAGGAGAAAGCAGGAAAAATGATAAGTGACAACCCTTAGGGCAACAGTGGTTTTCTAAGAAAAGATAGTAATTCTGTTGAAAATTGCTGGAGAAGAGAGTGCGGTCCAAGTAGGCATATGCAAATTATATGCAAATCACACATGGCCCTCCTGTTTTAAAACCTGGATGTCCCCCTCGGGAAAATGCTAATGGAGACTAGTGGTCTCTGGCAAGCCTCCCTTGGTGATCTCCAGGAGTCCGGCCCTGATTAACGAATATTTTCCTGGCAGTGTGGGGCTCCAGTGATCTTAATTTTCACCCTCTTTCCCCCTCCCTCATCTCCATAGCCTGTGGCTGAGCCTCAGAGGGCTCTCCACAGGCCTGTGGAGTAGGGAACATGGGCAGAGTCCTGATCTGGAAAGTTCTAGAATCCTCAGGTAGACCTCACCTTCTATAGGGCTTCTGGGGTCCCAGCCCAGCTCTGAGGGAAGGGACTGCTTAAAGCATTGGTTCTCAAACTTCAGCATGCATCAGAATCACACAGAGTGCTTGTTTAAAACACACATTGCTGGGCTCCACGTCAGAGTTACAGATTCACAAGGTCTTAGACGGCCTGGAGAACTGGCATTTATGTCAGGTTCCCAGGTGATGCGGATGCAGACCACAGCCTAAAGACCACCACGAAATAATGCCATTTGCAGCAACATGGATGCAACTAGAGATTATCATACTAAGTGAAGTAAGTCAGAAAGAGAAAGACAAATACCATATGATATCACTTCTATGTAGAATCTAAAATATGACACAAATGAACCTATCTATGAAACAGAAACAGGATCACAGACATAGAGAACAGACTGGTGGTTGCCAACAGGGAGGGGGTTGGGGGAGGGATGGAGTGGGAGATTGGGGTTAGCAGATGTAAGCCTTTGTATATAGAATGGATAAACAACAAGGACCTACTGTGTAGCACAGAGAACTATATTCAATATCCTATGATAAACCATAATGGAAAAGAATATAAAAAGAATGTATATATAGGTATAACTGAATCACTTTGCCGTACAGCAGAAATTAACACAACATTGTTAATCAACTGTACTTTAATGAAAAAACAAAAAACCACTGCCCTAGGGTGAAGAGTACTACTCAAAATGTGGGCCCTGGTAACAGGTTGTTACCAGACTGTGATAGAAATTAAGTGTAGAAATTAACAATAAACATTTAGAAACTTTTATTGAAGCGTGATATTGCCACAACACCCAAGCACGTGATTATTCTCTATTAATTCATTTTTATTTTACTTCCCCAAAGTATTGGTCTATGATGGTTTAAGAGTTAAAAAAACAGCAAGTCTTTGCCACAGATAGCAATTGGGGAACTCTGGCCGAGAGGGGCCAGGAACTCTAGTTCAGGGCAGCCCCAGGCTGGCAGGAGAACTGAAGTGCCCATCCAGAAACTGAGGCTCTGGGCAGGCTGGGCACGCAGTGGATTGGCTCCAGAAGGCGTTTGGCAACATGTGGGGAGTGGGAGGCCGGGGGAAGGGCAGGGCGTTGGTTGTCACAGTGACTGGTGGTATGGGGGAGAAAACTGGCATTGAATGGCTGAGTGTTGGGCACGGGCACTGCAGAGACTTGTCCTGCCCTAAATGCTGGTTGAACCCTTCTTGAAAAACAATGGGGAGGGTGGAGTTAAGAAGCTGGCCCCACTCCAGACCCCCTGCCTTCTCTTGGGGGTGGGTGGACAGGGGGCCAGGGAGTGGAGAGAGGGCTGCACCAGTCAGAACTGGCTCAACCAGAGTGCCCTTGTTTGTACATAGTAACCGTGTGTGTGTGCGTGTGTGTGTGTGTGTGTGTGTGTGTGTATGGCCTTGTGTGGATGGCAATGGTGTATTGTTAGTACCCTGCAGATACCTCTTGCTTTAGGCAAAAGCAGTATACAAAAGCTCCAATATAGAAACGGGGTAGGTTGGCAGAGGGTGGTGAGGATAATTCCTTTTAAAAAAGATTAATTGTAGGAGTCCCCGCTTCATAAAAAGTTGTGCCAAGAATGTAGTCTACGTGTGGTGTCCAGGACAGTCATTTGCATAAAGTAAGGGGTACCTGTTCTTTCAGAGGAAGGTGGCAGAATCTGAAGGTGGTGCGGTTTCAGATGGCCTTGTGAATTGCTTGGAAGGCTCTAACGGCAATAAATGCCACAATAATAAGTGGTTGTAGTTGGAAAGGATCCAGCCTGTTTTGTCATTGCCCCCTCACCAGCCCCTGGCCTGGGCAAGTCCTTCTCAGCTAGGAAAGAAAGTTTTGTGATTCCGGCTTGCTATCTTTGTAGATAGTGTTTGACATTTTGTGGTGATGGTGTGAGAAGTAATTAGTTGTCTTATGCCTTTGGGTGTATGAGGAGGCCACGGGCTCTTCAAGCTCAGAGTCGTAGAGTGTGGAGCCTGGAAGGGAACGTAGCATTCATCAACCCCACATTTTTAGGGCAGAAACTGAGGCCCTGGATGCCCCAAATGTGCCCCAAGTTGAGCTTGTGTTAAGGCAGGCAGCGGGCCTATTGTTGGAGGCTTACCATGTAATTAATGGGATTTGGAGCAATTACAGGGACAGTAAAGCCCCTCGTTTGTTTCTTGTGCCAGGCCTGAGATTCCTTAGGAGGGGGGAGCGGGAGGGCAGAGGGAAGGTGGTAAGAAGGTGGCAGATAGTTGGCAAATCATCTCTTGCCAGGCCTGCTCCGTGGAACGCTGGCTTACAGTTTTATACTGTGCGCCTCAAAGGATTCCGGTACACGGTGCATATCTGCCCAAGGTTCCCCACCTAGTTTTTCTCTGGGGCTGATTCTTGTTGGCTTTTAATGATGGGCTGTAAGGAGCCTGCTTTTCTTTTTTTTTAAAGTGAACACCAACTAGGAAATTATAAAAGTTGGCATCATTCCGGGGAGGGGGTTCCTGCGCCTTCCTAGGCCTGGGGACAGTAGCTGAGCCAGAGCTGATAGTCACTGACTGGGGAGAGGAGCGGGGATCTGGTGTGATGAGGAGAT
The DNA here is from genome assembly GCF_003676395.1 of Aethalodelphis obliquidens. NCBI lineage: Eukaryota > Metazoa > Chordata > Mammalia > Artiodactyla > Delphinidae > Aethalodelphis > Aethalodelphis obliquidens. The sequence goes on along the minus strand of NW_020837963.1, from coordinate 4,796,395 downwards.
CACCACATCTAAGCTTTTGCAGCTGTATGGGATTCCGTATCAGGCCCCTGAATTCATGCATTCATTCGACAGATACTTATTGAGCGTCTGTTATTTCCCAGCCATCGTGCTAACTGGTGAGACGAAAAGTGCTGGCGATGGATGGTGGCGATGGCCACACAACAGTGTGAATGTACTTAATGCCACTAAATTGTACACTTAAATATGGTTAAATGGTACATATTATGTTGTGTAGATTTTACCATGATAAGAAAGAGAGAGAAAGAGCAACATAGAATAAGGCCCCTTGATTCCAGGAGGTTGCTGGTCCTCTGAAGACTCCCCTTAACGTGGCCTGGAGCCCGAACAGTGGGTGCTAATGGCCACCCATGGAGGGGGTCTCCGGGAGACTGTGGGAAGCTGGGAGTGCCCAGGGCAGGCTGAGGAGGGGGCTCTGGCAGGGATCGCCCATCTGCATGCCCACGAAAGGAGGTGCTGTGCAACGGAGGGTGCTGTCTTTAAATACATTTCTTGCTAAAATGTGTTTTTGAGATGTTTCCCCCATAGGGACAGTGCTCAGACTTGAATTTCTGTTGGAACTAATGTTTGTTCACAGAAAGTTTAAGTGGTAAAAAGCTTGGTGTTGCAACCATGGTGACACCCGGAGCTCAGGCTCTAGTTTTCTTCTTTCTAGAATGTGTTTCTGAGAGTTTCTTTTTCAAACACACGGGTGAAACTGAGGCTACATAGCATCGTGGTTTTCTTAATGCCTTCCTGTGGATTGGTCATTCATACCTGTGCCACTGTGGGGCTGAGGGGAGCCTGGACCAGTGACTTCAGCTCTCTCTACCTCAGTTTCTCTGTCTCAGGAGGTGGTGAGCACATGTGATGGAGGGTGTGGAAAGCATTTAGCCGCCAACCTGGCCTGCAGTGACTCTTGTAACTGTCACTTTGCATGTCACCAGTCATTTGGGTATTAGCATGTCCTGGCTTGCAATGAAACATGCATTATTATTTAACGTTTCCCTCGTGTTAATCTCCCCGCTCACATTACAAGGAGAGGATTTCACCTCTTCCTATGCCTCCCATGTCTCTCTCTGTAGGGCGCATGGCAGGTGCCCTACAGACACTCAGTTGATTGAATAGTCTCTTTGTAAAGGTCTGGGTGGTATTTCCCGGGGTAGCCTTTCAATCTGCCGGCAGATCAGCCCCACTCCCATCCTCTGGGCCGGGAACATTTGGGGTGGGTCCGTCCTGTGTGACTCCAAGATCCCCAGCAGCTCTTTCACGGTTTCGTTTTGGAACCATAGCTCTGGCCTCTTCAGATGGTCTCAGGCAGTGACGGCCAGGTCACCCAGCAACAGCCATTCAGATAATTACATGGGTTTCAAATTGTTCACCACTTTACGTCCTCAAAGCAATTTCAGAATCAATTTGAGGTTTGACAGGGAGCCGGTGGAAGTCTCGCAGCCCTGGGATGGTGCATGGGGCCTGCTTAGCGCTCGTTATAATTCCAGCGGCAGGATCCGTGCACCTGGGGAGCAGGGGCGCCGTCCTCTCTTGCAACTCAGGGAAGAAAACCAGTCAGTCAATCAATGAGAGCACACCTAATTAAAGGTAACAAAGGCTCGGGGTGCTTCATCCCTCCCCACGCTCTTGGGGCTATAGAGCGCCAAAAGGAAAACCAGCCTTGTCTCCAAGAGGATTAAAATGAAGTCTCGGTGTCAGAAATCAAATCTAGCAAGACTGTCTTTTTTTAACAACAGGTACCTACCCCTCACTGGAGTGGAGAACCTCCTCCCAGGAGCAGCCTTAAACTGGGCCTAGACTGTTCCTCTGCTCTCAGTAGAATAAGGGCTCCAGGCTGCCCCTGTTCTCGTGCACGGGAGTAGAACAGTAGGAAAGGCAGCCTGGCTTATGCTCTGTGCTCACAGGCCCTGCGCACAGAGGCTGCAAAGTGTGGTGGTCAAGGTGTAGGTTCCAGAGACAGGTGGCCAGGGTTCCTTCCCCTCACTCTCGGCTGGGGGACCCAAGGCTGGCTGCCCCAAGATCTTCATCTGCAAAATGGGAGTGGTCATAGCTCCCACCTCTGGAATTGTGGAAAGATTGCACAAGTTAACGTGTGAAAACAGTACCTGGCATGGAGTAAAGTCTTGCTGCTCTTTTAAAGAACCATTTCCCTAACCAGGCAACGGGTAAAGCCACTCTTCACTTTGCAAGGAGCAAGATAAGTTTATTTTTGGTTCTACTTTGCAAAAGGGGCGAGTTAACCCAGGTCACAGAGCAAAGTGGAGCGAGCCTGAAGTGGAGGGCTCATTGCCCACCCCTCCCAGCCTCTCTGGGCTCTGGTCTTCAACCTTCTAACGAGCCTTGCTAAGGTCTTTCACCCCAACCTCTAGTCTCATGGCCAAGATAAACTCAAAGCATCAGCCCTGTGGCATATTTTGAACTTTAACAGGGTCAACTTCTTATGCTGCAGGAATGAACTCGTAGAGTGTCAGGACCCTCTCGTGGGTTGGCCAGGTATTTGGGAAGGGCCCTGCTGTCACACCACATGGCACTTATCTGCTCAATCTTTACTTCCCTGCAACCCTGCCTTGTAGATCCTTGGGATTAAAAGGATCATTGCAGCCCCGGAGACCTCGTCAAAGGCGGGGCGGGGAATCTTTGGTGATTACCTTTTGTTTTGGAAATCTTAGAGCAGACTGTTAGGGCTGGCTTATCTTCTCCCCTCCTCCAGTCTAATGAGAGAGTGGGCCAAGAGCCAGATGGAAACACAATAACACTGGGTACATGGAAGTCAGGAAATTCAAAGACATGTTCTCCACAGTGGTTGCAAATTGGTCCTTTTTGCACAGGTGCAGGTTGAAGGCCTCTCAGTGATAGAAAAGGTAAAGGAGAGGGAAGATGGAAGCTTTGGTGCCCTGAGTCATATGCTGCCTTCACTCTCCCGTTTCTTGCATCACTCCCTGCACCAGTGAACATTAACGGGACACTAAGCTTTAAAAACCAGACCCTGAGCTTGGCTTGTGGGCTCTGGGCTTGAAAAGGGGGGTGGATCCTGATGGGCCCAGGCCGGAGGAAGCAGCAGCAGATCGAATCTGAAGAACAGAACCGCAAATAATTAATAGTTCACAGACACCTGCCAGGGCCAGAGCTTTACTGGGACTTGTTGTAGCAGCCAGCAAACTGGAAGTCATTTTTGGAGAGTGATTTTTGGGAAAGGCCTTTGTGGAGGGATGTTGAGAGGTTCAAATTTGGATCCGAACATGCACATCCAGCCAAGCCGTTGCTAGTTCACCAGCTGTAGAGCAGACATCGATCTGGGTGGACTTAGCCTGCTCTCTGTTACTGAACATGCAGCGAAGAGAAAATTTATTATTTTACCTGTTGGCATTAGTACTCTCCTAGGGAAGAAACTGTTTTCACTTAAGAAATACCTCGATAGGTCATTTGGGTGAGAGAGGAGGCCTTGAGGCCATGAGTAGAAAGAGAAAAAATAGAGAGAGAACTCCTCTATATAAATACAAGCAGAAATTGTGGAAAAGGAGGGAGAGGGGGAGGATACTGGTTGGAGGCTGGGACTGAGTCGGAGGAAGTGGCCACGTCTGCTCTTTAGTTTAAGACCCCTGGTGGCCCTCCCCCAGCCCGTCAACTTTGTCTCCAGCAATGTCTACTCCTCGCCAACCTGTGTGTAGGTGTTGAGGGCTGGGCCTCCCGGGCCTCGGATGACAGGACAGAGCATCCTCAGCTCATGGAGGAAGGAGGAGGAATTCTGCGCCAGCCGGAAATCAATGTGGAGCTGACGGCGGATGGAGCTGGATGTCGGCTTCCCCGCAGGTCAGGAGATGGCAGTTGGAGCCCATCTTTGCTAGATGGGATAAGAGCTGCTTTTCAAATGTTTTCTGAAGAATTGGGTCTTTATTCTCTTAAGGCCTGTGGGTCAGGGCTCTGGCTGGTCTCCAGGAGGGTTGCTGGGGCCTTCCTCGCAGCAGGGAGCCACGGTGAGCAACTCTTGCCGCTGCCCCTGCCCCAGTTCTCCTAAGCCAGCAGACAGAGAAATCAAAATAGAGTCTCGCCATGCAAAGTCAGTGTAAGCTAAGATCCGGTGGAAGACGTCCAAGGCTTCTCATCCAGCATTATCCCGGTCAGTCACTTTTCCCACAGTCTCCAGGAGAACTGGCCATGCAGCCTCTGCTCAGATGTTCCCAGGACCAGGGGTGCACTGTGCTGAGAGTCCCACTCTCACACAGCTCTCATGGTCAGGGTGTTCCTCGTGAGATCCAGTCACATTCTGTACTCAGTCCCCACACCCACCTCCCCAGACACTCATCACAGCTCTGCCCTCAGGCCCCCTTCTGCGCAGACAGCCTTCCTGGTGCCTGTGGCCAGCTGTCCTGTCCTTTGCGTTCTTTCCTGGCTCAGTCTCTTCTGTCCCTCCCCCTTCCTCATCTGTCATGGGTGCCTGGGTGCCCGACAACAGGCCTCGCTCATGACAAGTAACGTTTGGGGCTCCTCAAAGGGCATTTGCAGTGGCTGGTCAAGAATGTGATTTTTTTTTGTTGTTTTTTGCGGTACGCGGACCTCTCACTGTTGTGGCCTCTCCCGTGGCGGAGCACAGGCTCCAGACGCGCAGGCTTAGCGGCCATGGCTCACGGGCCCAGCCGCTCCGCTGCATGTGGGATCTTCCCGAACCGGGGCACGAACCCGTGTCCCCTGCATCGGCAGGCGGACTCTCAACCGCTGCGCCACCAGGGAAGCCCAAGAATGTGATGGTTTTTTTTATCTTCTGAAAACTTCCTAAAAGCTAGGCCAGACTGTGCCCAGCCCATGCCCTCCCTGAGGTACGTCCTCAGCTCAGGAAAGTCCTTGCTTTGTAGCAAAGCTGTCCTGTGGGCTCCTGACCTCTCCCTGGCCTGCCAGTGTCTCTCTCGTCCCCCCACCCTGTGCTGCTTCTGGCCTACCTCTGCCTGTCTGCTACTTCACAACAACCTTCCAGGCCTGTCTGTTGCATGGGGAGAGCAACCACTGCTTAAATCTTGTGGTTTGAAGGGAACTGGGGTGACTTCCTCTATCTCTGCCCCTGCCCTCAACATTCTCCCCACCCATTTCCTTTCTAGATGTCACTCATTCCTTGGAACTCCTCCTCATCTCCCCACCACCCCCCATCCCTGCATCTAGCCCTGCATCTTTCAGGGAGACTTCCTGATGAATATCCGCCTGGGGAGTGGGAAGAGCACTGCCCTGGGACTGGGAGACCAGGGTTCTCGTCCTGGCCCCGCTCAGGTGTGTGAGCTCAGGGCCTCAGTAGCGTCAGCTGGAAAATGAGATTGAGTTAGATGTCCAGCTCTGACGGCGTATGGTTTCTACTTGGGACAGAAACATCTGTTTTCCTCTTCTGGAGCCTGCATACTCCCTGCCAGTAAAATTCTGTTTCATGAGGTAGACGGAGTTCACAACTCATTTGCCAGGCGGAGAGGATGGATATAACATGAAACTCATGAAAGATCTCGCCAGGTGTTCACAACTCGGGCTGCACATTTAGTATCATCTGGGGAGCTTTTAAAATATACTGATGCTCAGGCCCCACCCCCAGAGAGTCCGATTCCATTGGACTGGGTGGGGCTCAGGCATCTTTACGTTTATTTATTTTTTTTCTTTTAAAAAAATTTTTCTTGAAGTATAGGTGATTTACAATGTTGTGTTAGTTTCTGCTGTACAGCAAAGTGATTCAGTTATACGTATACATATTCTTTTGTGTGTGTGTTTTAATAGTCTTTATTTTTTAATTTATTTTTTAACATCTTTATTGGAGTATAATTGCTTTACAATGGTGTGTTAGTTTCTGCTTTATGACAAAGTGAATCAGTTATACATATACATATATCCCCATATCTCTTCCCCCTTGCGTCTCCCTCCCTCCCACCCTCCCTATCCCACCCCTCTAGGTGGTCACAGAGCACCGAGCTGATCTCCCTGTGCTATGCGGCTGCTTCCCACTAGCTATCTATTTTACATTTGGTAGTGTATATATGTCCATACCACTCTCTCACTTTGTCCCAGCTTACCTTTCCCCCTCCCCCATCTTTATGTTTTAAAAGCTCCCCAGGTGACCCTAAATTGTAGCAAAGTGAGAGCCACTGTTCTAGTACCCGCTGCTAGCTTTGCTGCTTGAAGTGCAGTTCTCAACACAGAAGCGTAGGGTCCACTGGAGCTTGTTAGAAATGCAGATTCTCAGGCTCCGCCCCAGACTCCCAACCAAAATGTGCATAATAACAAGGTTCCAGGGGATTTTTATGCCATTTTAGATTTGAGGAGCATGGCTTTCACCCCACAAGTGGCCTTTTAGGATTTCCTTTGCTTATAATAGCTCGTATTTTTTCATAAGCAACCACAAATCCATTTTGGGTGTAGGTGTGGCATAAAAAAAATTGTACCCAATGTCAGTTAATATTACTGTGTTATATCTATAGATATAACATCTATGCTCTCACTATTTTCACTTTTCAAAGGAGCTGAGCTCTTGTTCCCTTCCCATAGGGCCTTTGCACATACTGTGTCCTGCCTGGGATTCCCCATCCTCCTTCTAGACTCTGCCATCCTCCTGTTCACCTGGCTGACTCCTACTCACCCACAGCTGGACCTAGTGGGACCTTGTTGTCTGAGGCACATCCTTTTGCATCCTGATCTCCCACCTCATCCATCTCTCTTCCTGTCTCTCCCATTTGTTGACATCATAGCCCAGCAATGACACCTCCCAAGGTGGTCCAGGTGGTGATGTTGGCTGGGGCGGGGGGAACAGGGAGAACCAAGTCCGGTGGTGAGGAGATCCAACTTCAGAATCCACCTTATGTCTTTTTAAAAAATATTTATTTATGTGTTTAACTTTTGGCTGCGTCGGGTCTTAGTTGTGGCATGTGGGATCTTCTGTTGTGGCACATGGGCTCCTCGCTGTGCCGGGAAGGCTTCTCTCTAGTTGTGGCATGTGGGCTCCGGAGCGTGCAGGCTCCAGAGCACGTGGGCTCTGTAGTTGCGGCACTCAGGCTCTCTAGTTGTGGCCTGAGTGCTCAGTAGTTATGGCACGTGGGTTTAGTTGTCCTGTGGCATGTGGGATCTTAGTTCCTCCACCAGGGATCGAACCTGCGTTCCCTGCATTGGAAGGTGAGAATCCACCTTATGTCTTAACCTCCTTTGTCACTTTCCTCATTTTCTTCATGTTTATTCAAGTGTCCACCTCACTGGAGCTTTGTGGGGATCAAATGGAGTCATGGATGCTAAGATGCTTTCTAAAGTACGGAGAATCTACAAATACAAATCCTAATCATTCTCATTAGTGCCGGTGGCAGGGAATGGATGCTCCAGGGAGCCGTGAGAATGCGATGAGTGTGAGGAAGACACAAACCTTTTGCCCCGTGATAGTGGAGACGCATGTCCGTTCCCCGTGAGTGCTGAGCATTAAATGTTTACAAAGGTCACACTGCACAGGCCCAGGAGAGCCTTCCCCTCTCCTCTGAGTCGACGCCCTCCCATGGCCCCATTTTCTGCCCCCGCCTCCACCCCATGCCCTGCCTGCCCATCCCTGGGTCGGGGCCTCTGGGGGATATAGGAATAGGACTGAAACACTCCTGTCTGTGCCTTCAGAGGAGAATGGATGGTGAGGCTGACCGGGGAGCCGGGAAGGCCTCTGTGTCCCTCAGAAACCATGCAGCCAATCACCTGCTAATTCTGAACTACTTGGACCTAGTTGCTGTGCAGCAGTGCACATGCATACAGAATGATTGCTTTTGTTCTTCTGCTCTTCTTTCCTGAGGGCAGTTTCTGATAAGGGTCCACGCACCAGAGGACAGATCTCCAGAGCTAAGGCAGGATCCGGGGACCTGGGAGCAAGCAGGGTAAAGGGACCCAGACAGGACCAGAGACTGAGAATTCTTTACTCCCACCCTGGCCCACACGCTGTGGCCTGGCCCTGCTAAGGGCTACTGGCCTCTCTGAGGGCTGCGATGGGGCCAGCCTGCTGGGCACCCTGGGCCATTGGCTCCCTGTCTCTGGGTCTCAGTGGCATTGAAAGTGATGGATGTAGGGCTAGGATTGTCTTCAAAGTGCCCCAGCCCTGAGTGGTAATGATGTGGCATTGGTCTGGGCCATCAGCGGAATGCACACCGTGGAGGGTCCCTGTGGGTGGGATTCCCGGTCTGGAGGTGGCTCTCAAGGTGGGAGGGCCTTAAACAGTCAGGTATACAGCACTGGGCGGCCCTGCAAGCCCCAGCCATCTCCCCCACGGAGGAAAGGCCGGTGTCCTCAGGGGGACAAACAATGGCAGGTCTGTCCCCAGCTCCAGTTCACAGCAAGGCGAACAAGGCAGCCTCATCTCACAGCTCTTTCCTTGATAGTGGAGCACTTAGTGACTATATAAAGAAAAGAGACAGACTTTGCATTTCATGGCTACCATAGGCATTTAACGTGCGACACAGGCCATACCAAAATTAAAGCATATGTTTTCATTTGGGACCACCTCTGAAGCAGCAAAAAGCCCAGCCCAACCCAAGTAACATTTTCTCCTCCTAATGAGCGTGTAGACAGAAGGAGGATTCGTGAAGTTAATGTTTCTGCCTTCCTTCAGGCACATTAGTAGGCATTGATTTTCAGCTGTGCTGTATGCCACTTGCAATGGCTTCTGACTGAAGGGGACAATGCTATTTGGGAGTCTGTGAGGTTTAAAACATCCACAATTGCCTGGTGCTGCAGCAACGCCAAGTGCTGCTCTAATAGCCCCTCATTTGTTGGGGTAACAGGGAAGTAACTGTGAATGCCTGTCGTACTCCAGGCGACTGTGGGCTGCCTGTAAAACCACTGGCACATCCCTAGCCCAGGGGGGATTTCCTTAGGTGGGAAGGGGAGTCGAGGGAGAGGGACAAGTGGGAAAGTAGGAGACTATAAACAGCACATGCCTGTTAGAGCTTCTCTCTGGGGAGGGGGGAGGGGGAATGGGACCAGGGACGTGGCTGCAGGACCCCAACCACATGTGCAACGTTTTTATTTCTAAAAACAAAATCCAAAGGCAAGTACGGCATAAGAGTAAGATATGATGATGCTAGTGGTGGGTTCAAGGATGTTTGTTACATGACGCACTAGTTGTCAATACGTTTGGACTATTTTATAATTAAATAAAAATGTAAAAGAAAAAAGAAAAATATAGGGTGGTTTGTGTAGTAAGCCACCATCTGGGTAGGAAAGGTTTCACTTGGGACTAGGCTGGCAGACACATAGCGGGTCCCTAGAAGGACTCAGAGGATGTGGGCACCGAAGGTCCCCTCCGCACACATTATAGGAGAGAAACTTCTTTTCACTGTGTTCTTTCATGCTCTCTGGAGGTCGTACTGTGCCTTATCTTACCTAATTTTTTAAAAATAACATGACTATATCTGAAAGTTAAGAAAAGATGAATAGAGAGGGGAGAGGGGAAAAAAAAGAGAAAGTTTAAAGAGGGGGAAAAAAAAAAGACAGGAGGGAAGCAACTTATGAAATGCTGGAACTCAGCCTGGGCACTCGGTGGTGAGAGTTTAGCAAAGACCCTTTGAGGCTCCCCCAGTGAGGAGCCTTCCCTGGAGCAGCTTCCTGGGGGCACAGAAAGGCCACCTAGACCAGGAGGCTGCCTGCCGGGCTGCACAGTGTATATGGGAAGCCCTTTCCTGCTCCTGCCCTGGAGCAGCCCCGGGCTCCCCAGCAATCCAAGAGGCCTCTGCTGGGGCTGGCGGTCTGAACAGAGAGGCGGGGTAGGAATGGAGGGTGGTTGGTAAGCTCCAGGTGACAGGTTCTCTTGGGAAGGAGTCAGAGTCCCAGCAGGGCCGTTGGTTGGAGGAAGCCCACTGTCCTGGACACAGCTTCCTTTCTGGGCACTGCCTGCTGGGTGCCAGTGGAGGAAGATTTATGCAGCTGAGCAGATGTAACTAACACTTGATCCCCAGGCTGTGACCCTAATTGGCCCAGGGCAACACGCCTCTGTAGGATTTTCAGATATTCGGAAATGGACCCCTTCCCCACCCGCCTTTCCCCACTCACCCCCTCAGCCCATGACTTTCTCCTGCACCTGCTGCAGAGTTGGGGAAGAGAAGCCAAGTCCCACGGTGTGGGGCTGTTTCTTGTGAGCAGTCTCAGGCCTGCCGTCTAGAATTTAACTTCTTTGTGGAGTCCAGGCTGCTTTAAGCCTCTTGAACCATCTCAGCCTCAAACTGGGCCAGGTGCCTAGAAGGAATTCCAGAAAGGTTTACTGAATTGAATTTGACCACTGGGAGCAGCTGACTCCCTCGGGCTAAAAACACTGTAGCCTGAAGCTTCCTGGGCTTGGGTCCCAGTTGGCGAGCCAGGGAAGGGAGAAGCTTCCAGCTCCCTGCTATCCCTGAATCGCACCCTCCTCACTTACATGGAGGAATCACCCTAGAAGGAGCTCTGGACTGGAGGTCACCTGGGACCAGGAGTTTGGTCCTACCTTTGCTCACACAAATACTGAAAGTTGTCCCCCATCCAGGGGAATGGTGATAGCCATTAAAAGTATGGACCCTGGACTTGCAGCATCAGTGTCACCTGAGAGCCTGCTGGGATGCAAATACTCAGGCCCCACCCTGGACCTGCAGACGCTTGGGTAGGGCCCGGTGCTCTGTGTTTGCCAAGCCCGCAGGTGATCCTGACGCACCATGGTGTTTGAGACCTGGGCTTCTCCCCTGTGGAAGAGGACGGGAGAACCAAGTTAGGTTTAGAGAGCGTCCTGAGTGATGCTGACTTTCACGCTTAATCCTGGAACACCTTTTCATCTCCTGTTTCACCATGAGGAGCAGAACACCTGAGCAGGGAGGTATCCCATTCACTATCCTGCAGCAAGCTTGCAGCGGGTAGAGACCAGGCCTCTGATCTAAATTCCTATTCAGTTGCTTAAGTTGTGTAAAGGAAAAGAATGATGGTCAATGGCAGGGTGGTGAGCACAGGGAACATTATGGATTCTGAAGGGAAGCATCCAGGTTGAAAATTTGGAAACCAATAGCTCACTCAACTGACCTGTGGAGCAATAACCTTTCCTGCCACACCCGCGGAGCTGCTCTGAGATCAGCTGGAATAACTGCCTTGTAGGTGCTGAAGTGGGTGAAGGCCTCTGCGTGGGGACAGACAATGACCAGGAAAGGGCCAGCTTTGGCCATGTGGAAGCTGGAGCCCAGGCAGGTCAGCAGAACGCTTGCCCTGATGTGAGGGCCCTGCCTCGTTCGAGGGTGGAAGGGAGCCGAGTGCCGGGTCCATCTTAGCAGGTGGAGAGCCATCTGCCTGGCATAGCCTCGCAGCAAATGGCCTTGCTCCGGGCTGCACCCAGCTCTGCAAGAGTAGCAAGGACAGCTGGGAACGGTGCTTCCTTCCCTGCACCAGCACCAGAGGAGCTGGCCTAGGGCACCTGTCAAGGGGATCAATGTTGGAAGGCCCATGTTATAATGTGAGCCAAGCTAGGAACAGAAAAACCCACTCTGGGAACAGGGCCTGGGGGGTGGAGGTGGGTGTGCAGGATTAATTTAATTAAGTCCTGCTTTGGGGACCAGGCTAAATTTAGCAGTTGCCTAGGCTGCTGGTTTGACTCCTTCCCTGCAACTCCCTCCCATCTGCCCACTGTACATCCTGCAGGTGATTAATTCAGAATTCCAGGCCAGAATGTGCAGGTGCACCTGCTGATTGCTTAGTCCCCTCTCCAGCCTCTGCTAAAGTTTTCTCCCTGGGTCCCGGGGGGGTGGTACATTCTGAAGCACCAGAGCAACGCCTGTCCTTCTCCAGGGAAGTAAACACTTCATCCCTCCTAATGATTCCTGCAGTGGCCGCAGCACCTTGCCAAGAAAGCACAGCCACCATGGGCCTGGATCTCTAGCTTGTTTCATTTCATTGTTTCTCAGGGCCGCTAAAAAACGTGGATAAATGGTAGCAGTGTTCTGGACCGAATGACTGATAACTGCTAGATGTGTGTGCCTGCACCGCGCAGCGCGTAGGTCAGAGGTTCTTTTGCTACAATTTTTCTTCCGGTTCTACACTCTTCCCCTTTGATGATTCCCACTTGGTCTCTTCAATCTTTGGACTGTTTTTTCTCCTGATTACATTCCTCCTTATTTGGAGCCATTCCGAAATTTGTTAGTATCTCCACCAGATTGAAATGGTGTCAAAAAGAGGAGATGAGATGGGAGGTGATGTGAATAATAATAAATACCAAATGATGATTTACAGCATAGAACATTCTTTTGTTCATTTGCCAAATCTTTATTGAGGGTCGACAGGCCTTGTGGTAACACAGAAACTGCAGGACTGAGCCAGACACAGTTCCTACCTGCAGGGAGTTGGCCATCTAGCGGGGTTAGACACAAGGAAAGTCAATTACAGATGGGTAGTGTGTCAGCACAGTGCCGGCCTCTGGGTGAGGGATCAATAATTAGCAGCAGGCATGGTAGTAGCAGTTGATTTCAGGGCTTCATGCCATGAGCCAGGCTCAGTGGGTGAAGTCATGAAAGAACTTTCTTTTACTGTTTTTCATACCACTTCTTGGGTTCCTCTCTCCAGTCTCTATATCAAATCTCGGTTGGGTCCCCTTGATGTTCTGGTCACACCCAGATATTAATAAACACCCAGATATTAACACCCAGATATTAATAAAGAGCTTCACTTTCAAATATTGAAAGTCCAGCCCAGCTTAACACCCAAACCTCCATCTTTTATCCCATGTTTAGTTCCAGCCTTCTTGCTCACCCCTGCCTCACCCCAGGTCCCTGCCCAGGTTTGGAATCTGCAGAAGAACACAAATGGCATCTTTTCTCTCTACTTGCCCCTCTCCTCCCCTCCTGCCAGCTGCTGTTTCTGGCCTCTCCAAAGTCGCTGCAGGAGAATGGGGTTGGAAGAATAAAGCAGAGTCCTCTGTAGCTGATCCTGGTATAAAACCGGTCCCCTCTGGGAGGCAGGTGCCTCAATACAGGCTGTTTCTTTTCCAGGTGCTTTCGTGGGTCTGGGCAGCTTGGAGATGAAGTGGCTCGTAGTGAAAAGCTTTGGAGTCAGGCCTAGTCCCAAACCTCACTCTGTCCTCACACTGTCCTCACAAATGACTTTAAAACTCTCCCATCCTCAGTGTTCCCACCATAGAATGGGATGATATACCTGCTTCCCAGAGGAATTATGGACATTTGTGGTAACATATGTATGGGAATGGAGACATTGTGAGTGCGTACATAACGGATGGTGGCCAGTTTTAAGAGGTTGAGTCCTCTTTTAGAGTTTTTGATAGCAGAGGGCTAGCATCCTAGGTCCGAGCTGGCCCTGCCTCCAGACTCCAGAAGCCTTGACCAATCCCCCTGACTGCTGTTTCCCCTTTCCAGTCCCCTCTTCACCCCCACAGGGACATCACTCCTTAGTCAAGAGCACTGGAAAATAACTTTGACTGCAGTGATCAGAATGGCTGTGGTGATGGAAAGTTACAATATTTTGATTAGCTATAGGTCTATGAATATAAATGATTGTACAGCACTTTCCACATCTGCAGTGCCACCTAGACATTAGGATGATTTTTGCAATAAGCAAGTCCAGATGCCGCCCATCCCAGTAAATGAGGGGGCCGTGGGTTTCAGGAGCGTGGGCTGCATCCAGCTTTCCATTGGCGCTTTCCTTGGGGCTGTTGCCAACTTACCACTTATGAGTTTCCCTTGGATTTTAATCTCCCAGGGGAAGAAGCCTCTTTATGGGAATAGATTTTGTGGTTCACTGAATCCATGCCAACCAGACAGAGGGAGATTCAACTGTCTTTCCTTTTCCATTCCTGGAGGCCTGGCTCCCCAGCTCCCCTCGCTCCCCTCCCTGAGTTTGCGGGGCCACCTAGAAGGGAAGGCGACAGCAGCTGGGGCAGGAGGTGGCCATCTCTATACAAGTGTGGCTAATTCCTGGCCTAAGGCTGCTAAAATGCCCTGTGGACGAGCAAGATACTCTTCAGCCAAACCCCCTAAGTTTAGTGGAGGTGTGTTCTTACTGGCGCTGGCCGGGCCACTGGTCTGAGCGCTCCTTTCTATTTTGTCCCCAAAGCAGGAAGTGCTCTAGTGACTACTGTGGAGTTCAGGCTCGGGAGATGATATCAAGCAGCCAGTGTTTTTGACTTTCCGAAAGGATAAATATATTACTTGAGGAACCTCACATTTTGGAGGGTCTGGAGAATGTTCTTTTCTCAATTACTAGGAAGTGATAAGCACCTGATATGTTGGCTTGGGCCTGGAATTTTGACCTTCAGCTACTCTTTCCAGGCGCCTGTGTGGGGGTGGAGGAGGGTACCCCCGCAAGGGAGGTGGCAGGGGAAGGGTGTGAGAGCCCCGTGGCACCCCTGCATGGTTTTGCCCAGGCCATCCTGGCTGCAGAACCCTGGAGCATGGGGGAGGGAGTGTCTGATCACCCAACACTCCCTGCAGTGAGAAGATGGGGCCTTGCTTTCCCTCAGCGGAGAAGAGCTTGCAGGCCCTGGAGATGCTGGCTAATGATTCAGCTCAGGGCACGTTCTTTTTCTTTTTCCCACACCAGCCCTGTTGCCTGCCCAGGGAAGGAAGTGCAGGCTGCCCCCCCGCCTTTATTCCTAATGACCCTCAGAAACACCTCAGGGGAGCAGTTCTGCTCAGCAACCCAAGATAATTAGGGTCTGCCCTGCAGCAAGTGAACCAGAGAGCAGGACATACTTTCCACGGGCATGCCACTGCCTGGCTTGGAGCTTGCAAACCCGTTCCACCCACGGGACTCATCGTCCACCTTCTCCCCCACATAGAGTCTTGCTACTCATAGGAGCTTGGGCAGCCCAAAGGGAGCAAGGTTGGACAGATTTCCTGAGGGCCCTGGTACCATAGACTTTGGACCTTGGAGCACACAGCGCCAGCCAGAACCCACAGGGGTGACATGGAGCCATCCACGGTCCTATGGATGGTTTAGACCTCTTTCCTCCCCCTTGTGAAAATATTAATAGCTATCATTTATTGAGCACCCACTACCTGCTAAATTCTCTAAATGAATGATCTCTTTGAAAGCACACAACACCCCCATAAGGAGGTACTAGCGTAACTATTATAACCCTTATTTTCACAAGTGTGGAAACAGCCTTAGCAAGATTGTGACCAAAGCACATAAAACACCTCTCTGTATTGCTGTATAGACATCAAGTTCATTCATTTTAACTGCTCTATAGTATTTCACTGTATGAATATCCACATTGTATCTATCTTGGGTGGTAATTACTATTATGGTTAGTGTACATCCTTCTAGGACTTTTTCTATACCCAAACATACACATAGGCCCATAAGGCCCATATTTATGTAAGGGCCATAGGTCCATATCTGTGTGTGTATGTATGTGCCCTAAAATGTAAGCTCCATGTAGGTAGGAATTTTTTGTGTTTTTTGATCGTTGTGGTATCTTCAGCACTTAAAAGCATGCCTGGCACATAGTAGTTAAATGAATGCATATGTAAATACATAATTGTCTTTTGTGGCATTTAAAAAATTGTACTCTATCTTCTGTAGTTTTCTGCCTGGTTTTCTTTGCTTAAATCAGTACCTTTCTGTGACAGTACATATAGATCTGCCTCATTCTTTTCCATTGTT
This sequence comes from Aethalodelphis obliquidens, assembly GCF_003676395.1. Classification (NCBI taxonomy): domain Eukaryota; kingdom Metazoa; phylum Chordata; class Mammalia; order Artiodactyla; family Delphinidae; genus Aethalodelphis; species Aethalodelphis obliquidens. Next base: position 4,780,783 of record NW_020837963.1, on the reverse strand, counting down.
GCATAATACTTTGTAGATCATCAAACCATTCTCTTGTTGAAGGACATTTAGTCGCATCTAGTTATTTTGCTGTTCCAATGCTGTGATTAATATCCTTGAACTTGTCTCCTGGCACACAAGTGTGAGAGACTAGAAATGCAGGACATACCTGGAAGTGAATTTGCTGGGTCTTAGGAGACACATGTCTTTATTTTTATATCACTCATTTGCTCTCCAATGCTTTCTTTTTTTATGGATATGGGGTAAAATTTATTTCTTGAAACAGTTTATAAAAATAATGTGTCAGGGCTTGCACAAAATTGAAGGAAGGAATAGAGAAAAACAAACAAACAAAACAAAAAATTTAAAAATCCTGATGAAATAAACTGAAAAAAGAAACAGAAAAGAATTAGTTGATCACTGGAGAAATTACTACTCTTGGGGAAAAGTATTTCCCTATAATTCTGTGTGAAATAGAAAGGTAGTCACATTACATATGATAATTTAATAGTTAATAGAAACCTTCAACACAGGGGGCAAGAACTGGTCCACACATTCTGCTAAAGTAAAGCATTTCCTGAGAGGGCAGACTGCAGAAGCAAGAAGTACTACAATTCTGCACCCTGTGGAAGGAAAACCACATTCACAGAAAGACAAACAAAATGAAAAGGCAGAGGACGTTGTACCAGACGAAGGAACAAGATAAAACCCCAGAAAAAGAACTAAATGAAGTGGAGATAGGCAACCTTCCAGAAAAAGAATTCAGAATAATGATAGTGAAGATGATCCAGGAACTCTGAAAAAGAATGGAGGCAAGATCGAGAAGATGCAAGAAGTGTTTAACAAAGACCTAGAAGAATTAAAGAACAAACAAACAGAGATGAACAATACAATAACCGAAATGAAAAATACACTAGAAGGAATCAATAGCAGAATAACTGAGGCAGAAGAATGGATAAATGACTTGGAAGACAGAATGGTGGAATTCACTGCCACAGAACAGAATAAAGAATGAAAAGAAATGAAGACAGCCTAAGAGACCTCTGGGACAACATTAAACCCAACAATATTCGCATTATAGAGGTCCCAGAAGGAGAAGAGAGAGAGAAAGGACCTGAGAAAATATTTGAAGAGATTATAGTCAAAAACTTCCATAACATGGGAAAGGAAATAGCCACCCAAGACCAGGGCGCGCAGAGTCCTAGGCAGGATAAACCCAAGGAGAAACATGCTGAGACACATAGTAATCAAACTGACAAAAATTAAAGACAAAGAAAAATTATTGAAAGCAGCAAGGGAAAAACGACAAATAACATACAGGGGAACTCCCATACGGTTAACAGCTGATTTCTCAGCAGAAACTCTACAAGCCAGAAGGGAGTGGCATGATAGGGAAGAACCTACAACCAAGATTACTCTACCTGGCAAGGATCTTATTCAGATTTGACAGAGAAATCGAAAGCTTTACAGACAAGCAAAAGCTAAGAGAATTCAGCACCACCAAACCAGCTCTACAGCAAATGCTAAAGGAAACTTCTCTAAGTGGGAAACACAAGAGAAAAAAAGGACTTACAAAAACAAACCCATACCAATTGAGAAAATGGTAATAGGAACATACATGTTGATAATTACCTTAAAAATGAGTGGATTAAATGCTCCAACCAAAAGACACAGGCTTGCTGAATGGATACAAAAACAAGACCCATATATAGGCTGTCTACAAGAGACCCACTTCAGACCTAGGGACACATACAGACTGAAAGTGAGGGGATGGAAAAAGATATTCCATGAAAATGGAAATCAAAAGAAAGCTGGAGGGCTTCCCTGGTAGCGCAGAGGTTGAGAGTCCGCCTGCCGATGCAGGGGACATGGGTTCATGCCCCGGTCCGGGAAGATCCCACATGCCGCGGAGCGGCTGGGCCTGTGAGCCATGGCCGCTGAGCCTGCGTGTCCGGAGCCTGTGCTCCGCAATGGGAGAGGCCACAACAGTGAGAGGCCCTGTAAGAAAGCTAGAGTAGCAATACTCGTATCAGACAAAATAGACCTTAAAATAAAGAATGTTACAAGAGGGGAAGGACACTACATTATGATCAAGGGATCAATCCAAGAAGAATATATAGCAATTATAAATATATATGCACATAATATAGGAGCACCTCAATACATAAGGCAACTGCTAACAACTATAAAAGAGGAAATCGATAGTAACACAATAATAGTGGGGGATTTTAACACCTCACTTACACCAATGGACAGATCATCCAGACAGAAAATTAATAAGGAAACACAAGCTTTAAGTGACACAATAGACCAGATAGATTTAATTGATATTTATAGGACATTCCATCCCAAAACAGCAGATTACACTTTCTTCTCAAGTGCACACGGAACATTCTCCAGGATAGATCACATCTTGGGTCACAAATCAAGCCTCGGTAAATTTATGAAAATTGAAATCATATCCAACATCTTTTCCAACCACAACGCTATGAGATTAGAAATCAATTACAGGGGAAAAACATAAAAAACACAAACACATGGAGGGTAAACAATACGTTACTAATTAACCAAGATATCACTGAAGAAATCAAAGAGGAAATCAACAAATACCTAGAGAAATATTACGACGAAAACACGATCCAAAACCTATGGAATGCAGCAAAAGCAGTTCTAAGAGGGAAGTTTATAGCAATACAAGCCTACCTCAAGAAACAAGAAAAATCTCAAACAAACAATCTAAACTTACACCTAAAGGAACTAGAGAAAGAAGAACAAAACCCAAAGTTAGTAGAAGGAAAGAAATCATAAAGATCAGAGCAGAAATAAATAGAAACAAAGAAAACAATAGCAAAGATCAATAAAACTAAAAGCTGGTTCTTTAAGAAGATAAACAAAACTGGTAAAACTTTAGCCAGACTCATCAAGAAAAAGAGGGAGAGGACTCAAATCAATAAAATTAGAAATGAAAAAGAAGTTACAACAGACACTGCAGAAGTACAAAGCATCATAAGAGACTACTGTAAGCAACTCTATGCCAATAACATGGACAACCTGGAAGAAATGGACAAATTCTTAGAAAGGTATAACCTTCCAAGACCAAACCAGGAAGAAATAGAAAATATGAACAGACCAATCCAAGTAATGAAATTGAAACCGTGATTAAAAATCTTCCAACAAACAAAAGTCCAGCACCAGATGGCTTCACAGGTGAATACTATCAAAGATTTAGAGAAGAGCTAACACCCATCATTCTCAAACTCTTGCAAAAAGTTGCAGAGGAAGGAACACTCCCAAACTCATTCTATGAGGCCACCATCACCCTGATACCAAAACCAGGCAAAGACACTACAAAAAAAAGAAAGTTACAGAACAATATCACTGATGAATATGGATGCAAAAATCCTCAACAAAATACTGGCAAACAGAATCCAACAGCACATTAAAAGGATCATACACCATGATCAAGTGGGATTTATCCCAGGGATGCAAACATTCTTCAATATACACAAATCAATCAATGTGATACCCCATATTCACAAACTGAAGAATAAAAACCATATGATCATCTCAATAGATGCAGAAAAAGCTTTTGACAAAATTCAACACCAATTTATGATAAAAACTCTCCAGAAAGTAGGCATAGAGGGAACCTACTTCAACATAATAAAGGCCATATATGACAAACCCACAGCAAACGTCATTCTCAATGGTGAAAAACTGAAAGCATTTCCTCTAAGATCAGGAACAAGACAAGGATGTCTACTCTCACCACAATTATTCAACATAGTTTTGAAGTCCTAGCCACGGCAATCAGAAGAAAAAGAAATAAAAGGAATCCAAATTGGAAAAGAAGAAGTAAAACTGTCAGTGTTTGCAGATGACATGATACATAGAGAATCCTAAAGATGCCACCAGAAAACTACTAGAGCCAATCAATGAATTTGGTAAAATTGCAGGATACAAAATTAATGTACAGAAATCTCTTGCATTCCTATACACTAAAGATGAAAGATCAGAAAGAGAAATTAAGGAAACAATCCCATTCACCATTGCAACAAAAAGAATAAAATACCTAGGAATAAACCTACCTAAACTATAAGACAGTGATGAAAGAAATTAAAGATGATACAAACAGTTGGAGAGATATACCATGTTTTTGGATTGGAAAAATCAATACTGTGAAAATGTCTATACTACCCAAAGCAATCTACAGATTCAATGCAATCCCTATCAAATTACCAGTGGCAGTTTTTACAAAACTAGAACAAAAAATCTTAAAATTTATATGGAGACACAAAAGACCCCAAATAGCCAAAACAGTCTTTAGTGAAAAAAATGGAGCTGGAGGAATCAGACTCCCTGACTTCAGGCTATACTACAAAGCTACAGTAATCAAGATAATATGGTACTGGCACAAAAACAGAATATAGATCAATGGAACAGGATAGAAAACCCAGAGATAAACCCATGCACCTATGGTCAACTAATCTATGACAAAGGAGGCAAGGATATACAATGGAGAAAATATGGTCTCTTCAATAAGTGGTGGTGGGAAAACTGGACAGCTACATGTAAAAGAATGAAATTAGAACACCCCCTAACACCATACACAAAAATAAACTCAAAATGGATTCGAGACCTAAATGTAAGACCGGACACTATAAAACTCTTAGAGGAAAACATAGGAAGAACACTCTTTGACATAAATTACAGGAAGATCTTTTTTGATCCACTTCCTAGAGTAATGGAAATAAAAACAAAAATAAACAAATGGGACCTAATGAAACTTAAAAGCTTTTGCAAAGCAAAGGAAACTACAAACAAGACTAAAAGGCAACCCTCAGAATGGGAGAAAATATCTGCAAACGAATCAACGGACAAAGGATTAATCTCCAAAATATATAAACAGCTCAGGCAGCTCAATATTAAAGAAACAAACAACCCAATCCAAAAATGGGCAGAAGACCTAAATAGGCATTTCTCCAAAGAAGACATACAGATGGCCAAGAGGCACATGAAAAGCTGCTCAACATCACTAATTATTAGAGAAATGCAAATCAAAACTGCAGTGAGGTATCACCTCACACCAGTTAGAATGGGCATCATCAGAAAATCTACAAACAACAAATGCTGGAGAGGGTGTGGAGAAAAGGGAACCCTCCTGCAGTGTTGGTGGGAATGTAAATTGATACAGCCACTATGCAGAACAGTATGGAGGTTCCTTAAAAACTAAAAGTAAAATTACCATATGACCCAGCAATCCCACTACTGGGCATATACCCAGAGAAAATCATAATCCAAAAAGACACATGCACCCCAATGTTCATTGCAGCACTATTTACAATAGCCAGGTCATGGAAGCAACCTAAATGCCCATCGACAGACAAATGGATAGAGAAGATGTGGTACATATATACAATGGAATATTACTCAGCCATAAAAAGGAACGAAATTGGGTCATTTGTTGAGATGTGGATGGATCTAGAGACTGTCATACAGAGTGAAGGAAGTCAGAAAGAGAAAAACAAATATTGTATATTAATGCATGTATGTGGAACCTAGAAAAATGGTACAGATGAACTCGTGTGCAGGGCAAAAATAGAGACACAGATGTAGAGGACAAACATATGGACACCAAGGGGAAAGTGGTGGTGGTGGTGGTGGGGGGTGGTGTGATGAATTGGGAGATTGGGATTGACGTATATACACTAATATGTGTAAAGTGGATAACTAATAAGAACCTGCTGTATAAATAAAATAAATAAAATAAAATTCAAAAATTCAAAAAAAAAAAGCATTTCCGAAATTGTTACAAGGCTTAGGCAAAGAAACTCTCTGTGTCTCAGTAGAACACTTGAATTCATCATTTAGAGAATATCCAGCAACCCAGTTCCAATGCTTTAAAACAAAACAAATACCTAATTACACTCCTAGTAACAGTGTGTGAGCATTCCCACTTATCCACATCACTGCCTGGTACTACGAAATGGATGCGAAATGGCATCGCATTGCCTTGATTAGCCAGTGAAGTTCAATCAACAGTTTCCACTTTTTGATTTTAACAGTTATTAATTCTTTCTAGTACTAAATGATACCTATCTTTTAAACATTTCTTTTTTCAGATATATTGTAACACAGTTGATGTATATATTGATCTTATAACTAGCAGCCTTCCTATTCTTATTAATTCTAACACACTGCTATAAGTTCTTTTCGCTCTCTGTAGAAAATTATGTAATATTCAAATAATGATAGTTTTGTTTCTTATTTTCCAGTTTATATACCCTTTATATGTTTTTCTTGCCTTAATGTATTAGCTAGGGATGTCACTGGACATTCTGTACTGACAGAATCAAATAGAGGCAGAAGTGATGGACAGTCTTGTATTGTTCCTGATATTAAAGGGAATGCTTCCTTCCAGGTTGTCACTATTAAGTATCATGGTTGCAGTATTCGATGACCTTTATCTGGGTAGGGAAGCTCCATTCAGTTCTTGGCTGCTAAGAGTTTAATCAGGAATAACTTAACATTTTATCACATGATTTTTCCCCCTCTTCTGAGATGGTCATATGATTAGTATCTTTTGTGTGTGTGTGTGTGGTACACGGGCCTCTCACTGTTGTGGCCTCTCCCGTTGTGGAGCACAGGCTCCAGACGCGCAGGCTTAGTGGCCATGGCTCACGGGCCTAGCCGCTCTGCGGCATGTGGGATCTTCCCGGACTGGGGCGCGAACCTGTGTCCCCTGCATTGGCAGGCAGACTCTCAGCCACTGCGCCACCAGGGAAGCCCTGATTAGTGTCTTTTAATCCATTCCTCTGGCAAATTACACTAGCAGATTCTCTAATGTTAAGCTACTTTTTCAAATTCCTTGCAAAATTTTAACTTGATATATATTTTAAAAATATATTTCTATATTTGGTTTATTATTATTTTTCAGCTTTTTTGCATCTTTATTCACGAATGAGATTGGCCTGTAACTTTCCTTTTTCAGACCCTCCTGGTCTGAAGTTTTTATTAGCCTTACAAAATGGGTTACAAAATAAGCTTTCTTTTCCTAGGCTTAAGAAGATTATGTAGGAGATGAAATGGTTTGCTCATTGCATGTCAGATAGGACTTGCCAATAAAACCGTCTGGGTCTCTTATTTTCTTTGTGGGAAGATTTAAAGTTACTTATTCAATATATTTACTGATTATAAGACTCGTCAGGTTTTCTATATGTTTTAGAATTCATTTTTGTAATTATATTCTTCTAGGAGTTTGTCTGTTTTACTTAAATTTTCAAATCTGTTGTCTTAAAGTTCTTCATATTATTTTCTTTTGATCTTTTAAAATCATTATAATATCTGAAGTTAGCTGCCCTGCACTTTCTTTCCTGATGTTAATTGATTTTATTCTTCTCCTCGCTACTCTTTAATGAATTTCACCAGAGGCTAGTCTCTTAAGCAGACATCTATTTGCTTTGTTAATTTTCTCTATTGTATCTTTGTTTTCTGTTTTGTTGATTTCCTCTTTTTCTGTTCCTCTCTATATATTCTTTGGTTTTATTCTGTTGATTTTTTCCAATTTAGTTCATTGTTAATTAACTTCTTTTTATAATATGAGAACTTAAGGCTATATACTTCTCTCTACATATTGCTTCATCTGCATCTCGCAAGTTTGATAAATAGTATTTTCATTACCATCCAGTTCTAAGTATTTAGAAACTATTATTATGATTTTTGTCTTCAATCAGTATTTTTAAATTTACAAATATATTTTTTAATATTTGTTTTTTAGTTATCTTTTGTTATTGATTTCTAACATAATGACGTGAAGATCAAAGAACATGGACTGTGTTATTCTTTAGAATCATTTGAAATTGCTTTATATCTGGTCAGTTTTAAAAATTACTCTATGTGAAGCCAAGGTGTTCTCTAATTTGAAGGCTTGCATTAAATCAAACTCATTAATTATTCAAAGTTAAAAGTTCAAAACTTCTATATTCTTGCTTATTGTATCTGATCTATCAATTACTGTGAGAAGAGTTTTAAAATTTCCCACTCTAAAGCTGTGTTTTGCTCATTTCTATTTGTACTTTTATACACTTTTTTACACATATTTTGAGGATATTTTATTAAGTGTGAATTTAGAATTACTATTATATTTTCCTGATGAGTTGAACATTTTATCATTAAGTAGTTACCTGCCTGTCTTTTAGAAATACCTTCATTGACATATTTGTTGGTGGTGATCTCTCTCACTTTCAGTTCTTCTGATAATGTCTTCATTTCACCCTCATTATTAAAAGATACTTTTTCTGGGTACACAATTCTAGGGTTCAGTTATTTCAGCACTTTGAGGATGATTTCTACTATTTTTATTCCATTGTTTTATTTCTGGTTACCATGGTGGATCCAGTTGACAAAAAAGTAACGCACAGCCCTCCCCTCCCCCTGACATATGCACACACACACCTGATCTTAATGTCCTACACCAAGATGGACAGAATAACAACAACCACAACTGAACAAAATAATATTTTGAGGCTGGGCTTCAAACCAAGAGAGGGATATTTGTCAGGAGAGGGACTAAAAGTCTGAGCGTAGTGGTAGCTGAAGCCAAAGGTATGGAGACCTGATATGTGGTAAAATGAACACAGACTGAAGTTCTAAATCTCTCAGGAAAAGGGTTGCTGAGGTCTGGGTCCCAGTATTTTGGAAACTAATGACTTAAACGCAGGAGTCATGAAAGGCAGCCTCTTCTGTAGAATAACCATTATACTCACTCATCAGCTCAGGGAATCCACAAAGACACGTACATCTTCCAAGTGCCAGGAGTGAGAAAAGAAACAAAAACAAAATATTTACCCATGAGAAAATGGAACCCCAAGCTGATATCATACCCAAAACAATTAAAACTCTCATTAGAGACAGAAACTCTTTCATTGAAAAAAGAATTTTTTTTAAAAAAAGAGGCAAAATTCAGGTATCTACAATTTATAAGACACACATACAATTTAATGACACACAAAAATTGACAGCCAAGAGTTGGAAGAGAGTAAACCATGCAGATAACAAAAGAAAGCTGGTGTTGCAATGGTGTAACAATGTAGAAAGTAAGGAGAAAGGCATAAATAGAGAAAGAAGATCATTGCTTAATGATAAAAGGGACAGTTCACTAGGACATATAATAATCATGAATCCTTATGTGCCAAACAACATAGCCTCAAAATAAGGGAAGCAGAAATTGAGAGAATGGGAGGGAGAAAAAGACAAATTCACAATTACTGTAGGAGATTTTTAGCATAATCTTTAGGAATAGAAGATACAAATTTGTAAGGTTATAAAAGGTTCAAACAAGACAAGTAACAAGCATCAGTCAATGAATCTATATATAATCCTGTATCCTACAAATGGAAACTATGCCTTCTTTTCAGGCACACATTTATAGAAACTGAGCATGGAGCAAGGCCACTAAAGAAATCAACATCACACAGACCACAGTCTTTACCGCCATGCAATGCAATAAGAATTCAGTGATAAAAAGAACTTCCCTCTACCTTTAACTTTGTCAGTCACTTTGTCCTGGATGCTGGTCCCATGAGCCAGGCTCAGAGGAGGTCAGGGTAACCTACAGGCAGGAGGAAGGCTGGGGGGGGGCATGATGTTTCCTAACAGAACTGGATAGCATGAGTGTGCCCCTTTTGTTCATGACATGAAGGATTACCTGATCATGATATTTATAGACCACATCTTCAGGGCATGCTCAGCTGAGTCTCCTTCGCAGCTGACTATATTAGGGTGAGGTAGCCAGGAGAGCTCTTATTATACTCATTTCACACATGAAGGGACAGATAAGTAGAGACAGAAGTTCACCTACCAAGACACTAAAAAATGTTTTAAAGAGAAAATTGTGGGACTGAGACTGAACTCATGTATTTTGATTTCAGATTGGTTGCTCTCCCCAACCCACAGCATGAGCTGTGAATGGTTCACATTCAACTTCAAATCTGACTAGACTAAGGTTCTTGAGAGCAGGCCCTAAACCATATTCAGTACTCTCCCCAGTGCCTGGCAATGCAAGATTTTAGTACATACTTGTTGAATGAATGCTGGATTAAGTTATTAATTTCTGCATGAATGCATATTTGCATTTATTTATTTCTAAATAACTCTTCCCATGTGGTAAATGTCCATTGTAGGGAATTTGGGGAAAAAAAAGGAGAAAGAAGAAATTAAAATCTCCCATAATCCTTTCATTAAGCATTTTATAAAACATATTTTGGTGGCTGCCCAGTAGGTATCCACATGCTCCACATTTAGGCTATTTCCAGATTTTCCCTGTTATAAATAATTCTGTGATAAGTACCACTGCACACTCTCATTATTTCCTGAAGATAAATTCCTAGAGTTGGAATTACTAAAGTCAAAGGATATGAAGTTTTTAAAGATTTTGATAAATATTTTCAGATTCCCTTCCTTAAAGCTAAACTAATTTGCATTCTCCGGTGTAAGAAAGTATCCATTTCTGTGCACCCTCATCAGTATTATTTTTTTCGTTTTCCTCTTTTTAAGGTAAACTTTCTATTGAAGTATTACATGCATAGAAAAAATGCAGACACCATAGTTGTGTGGCTCAATGAATTTTCACACAACGAATATCTTCATGAACGTAGCATCTTGATTATGACATAGAATGTTATCAGGATCCCAGAAGCCACCTTCCAGTCATTTTCATGCTCCCAAGGGTAACCGCTGTCCTTTTAACATCATAGCTTAGTCTTGAAATGTATATAAATGGAATCGTGTAGTATTACTTTTTTGTGTTTGCCTAATTTCACTCAACATTATGTTTGGGAATTTATCCCTATTGCTATGTGTAGTTGTAGTTTGTGCTTTCTCATTTCTGTATTTCATTTCCTTATGTGAATGTACCATAATCCATCCATCTTCCTGTAGATGGGCATTTGGATGGTTTCTAGGTTGAGATTATTGCAACCAGCATTGCCGTGGTTATTCTCATACATGTCTTCTGGTGAATGACCATAAGCATTTAATTAGGTGTATTCCTAGGACTGGAATTAATGGGTCGCAACACTTTGTATTTTTAACTTTAAAAATTGCCTAGTAAAGCTAATGCTTAAATCAACAAACAAGAACTAATGGAGAATCTCAGACCAACAGGGTGTTGAGTATGAGCTGGTCCTGGGGTCTTTTCCTAGATTTCTCCTATCATGCCTTGTGGGGACTGCTGGCCCAAGGATGCATAACTCTGAATAAATAGACCCTTGGGTTGAAGGTTCATATATAGAAATGGAGACATTTGTGGTCAGAGTTGGGGGTGGAGCTTGTCACGTGGCTGTACAGGTGACTGTGAACAGAGATTGGGGACCTTTGGGGGGACCTTTTGTTCCAGGTGTATTCTGATGGATTGGAACAGATTGTGTAAGGCATGAGAAGCCGAGCCAAAGTGTTAGGGAGTTTATTCAATAGGTAGGGGGTTGTCATAGAAGGCTCTTGAGGAGGTGAGTGCCTTCACGGAAGCAACATTTTAGAAACACATGGGAAGATAGCCAGAATCCAATTAATGCCAGATGGAGTGGCACTGGGAGAGGAACATAGGACTCCAGGGAGGGGAGTAAAGAGTGGCCTCACCTATGAGTAAAGCCACAGGAGCCTGGGAACCTCACGGGGCCACACTGCAGTGTGCTGCCATCTCCTCCGGCTTCTGCTGTGCCTTTCCTGCCTAAACCTCCTTTCTGACCCTGGCTTGCCCCAGTACCCTCCAGTAAGATGCTCCCTCTCTATCCTCCTGCACAACAGCAGGATGTGAGCTCCTTGGGGCAAGGACCACGTGTGTCCTGATCACCCCTCTATTCCTGGCACTTAGTATAGTACCTGGCACATAGTAGATGCTCAATAAACATTTGTGGAGTGAGGAATGTTCTTTTGTGTCATATCTGATTTCCCCTCTCTGCCAACCCCTTTCCAATGACTCCCGTCTGCTTGTCTTTCAGTCCTGGCTTTGCCCCTAGCCACAGTCTTGTGATTTTCCTTGTCCTTTTCTTTCCTCAAGGCTCTTGAACTCTGTGCACAGGTGAGGGTGTCAAGGCAAACTCAGTGCAAAGCCCAGGGCTTCCCTTCCAAGAGTTATTTCTCCTTTCCTTTCTACCTCTGTGAACATGGCCTGGGTTGACAGCCCAACACTCAAGATGTCTGTGTTTTGTGCCACTCCCACCCATGAAGCTGAATTGGGGAGCTACCTGAGGCCCAGGACAGGGGCTGCCTTCATTTTAGCAACAGCAGGCCATTTGAGGGGGGTCGTCCCCTGTCTTCCCGCACCCCGCCACACAAAGTCCAGGCAGCACTGCTATTGGAAGACAGAACGTGCCAGGCCCCGTGTGGTTCTTTGTCTTCGTTTTGTTTAGGTGCTTTTATCTCCAGTGGAGTTTGGACATGATTCGCTGGCGATAAAAGCTACCACGTCTTGCTGGATCCGCCTGCATCCAAATGTGAGGGATGCTGTCCCCACCGGAAGCTTTGTGTGCAATCCGTATGGCCTCTTTTTTCTTTCCTTTTTTTGCCATATTGACCATGAAATGACTGCAGGGAGTCAGGGAGCCTAAAGCATCCAGGCAGGCAGATCTGCCAGCCCTTCACTTCAGACTTGAGAGGGACCAAGGCCTGTGAGTACTGGATGTACCGGATTTCCTTCTAAGGCATTCTTTTTTTTTTTTTTTCGGTACGCGGGCCTCTCACTGTTGTGGCCTCTCCCGTTGCGGAGCACAGGCTCCGGACGTGCAGGCTCAGCGGCCATGGCTCACGGACCCAGCCGCTCCGCGGCATGCGGGATCCTCCCGGACCAGGGCATGAACCCGTGTCCCCTGCATCGGCAGGCGGACTGTCAACCACGGCGCCACCAGGGAAGCCCCAGGGCATTCTTTTTTAACGGTGGAACAGGAGCAGCTCACTCAGAAAATAGTTATCGGTCTGTGTTGTGAGGAGAGGGGGTGGGCGGGGGACACCAGCTCTGTAGGGCTGCCTTCCAGCCCTGGGATGGGTCACACCATGGACTTCTTCCCTTTGAACACGTGTGAAGTACACATGATGATGTGCTGGCCACCAGACCCCCTTCCAGGCAGTTTTAAGGGCTCTGTCAGTCTCAAATCAATTTCCACTGTCCCCTGCAAGATTCTCCAGTTGAAAAATTAAAAACCAAAAAACAAACAAAAAGAACACCATAAAGCATAAACAAATTCAAAACCAAAACCCATTACAATCCCTCAGGGGACAGCCAGTGAGGAACTAGTTGACAGCAGAGAGCAGTTGATTGGTGTTTCAGGTACCTATTGCTCCATGGCAAACCAACCCCAGATATAGTGGCTTAAAGTACCATTTGCTGACAATCATATGGGTCAGGAATTTGGGCAGGACTCTATGGGGACAGCTTTTCTCTCTTCTGTTGGGTAACTCAACTGGGGCTGGAGGATCCAAATGGCGCTACTCCCTGGCCTGGGGCCCTGAAGCTGATTCTTGGCTGGAGCCTTGAGTCTTCTCCACATGGCCTGTTTCTCTTCTCATGGCTCCCATTCTCCAGGACCTCTCTCTGTAGCAGAACAGCCTAACTTCATTACACAGCGACTGGAACCTGCCTCCGTGAAAGTGGAAGCTGCAAGGCCACTTCAAGCCCAGAAGGTCACTTCTACTACATTCTATCTGTCTGTCAAAACAAATCAAATGGCCAGTCCAGATTAGGGGGAAGGGAGATATCACCCACCTCTCGATAGGAGATTGTCGTGGCTATCTTTGGAAATAATCCATCACGGGGAGACACCTAAAGTGCTTGTTTCCTGTAGCCATCGTCACGTCTGAGCCCACGTTCCTTTCCCTGCCTCATTTCTGCTCCACCTGACCCCCGGTGTCCTGAAGGAGAGGAAGCTGTCACCTGGCAGAAAGGAGGTTGATTAAAAAAAAAAAAGCTCGTGTGCTATGTTCATGATTATAAATTATGAGTTCTAGAACTCCGCTGTTCGTTATAAACCTGATTTGTCTGTCTACAAATCTAGCACTTGACGGAATGCTTTCTGATTTCTGATGACGGAACCTCCAAAGTTGCCAGGAAGCAGGGCTGAGCCCAAGCGTCGCTTTCACACGTCCACACCAGCTACTGTTGTTCTTAGTTTTGCAGCCATAAAACTTGCACCTCACATATTTGTTAAACAGCTTATTAGGAATTCTAGCCTTTCTCAGAGTAGCTGTGAGTTTTAAATTCTCAAAATGTAAGTAGAGTAGCTATTTATTTTGCACTTTTATTTGGGACAGAAAATCTTGAGCTTAGGAACACACCTGAGCCCTGTTAGGGCCATTTACAAAGCTGGGGGAAAAAAAAAAAGAATAGGAATGAGAAGGGTTGTTTTTCATGAGGCACAGGAAGAATTTTTACAATATGAGAATTCTGGAAGTCACCTCGGGTTATAAAAATCCAAGGTTTTTTATTGTCCTGGTGATCGTGTGCCTCATCGTGGTTGTTGCTGTTTTTGTCATCCTCTCTGTCCTCCTCCAGCTCCTCCAATCTCATCGGTCCTTCTCTCCTCCTTCCTCCGTATCCTGAGTCCAGTTCCAGGATCCCATACCTACGATGTTTCCAGAAGCAAATTTCCAAAATTGAATTGGCCTCTGTGGAGAGAAAACAGATCTGTTGGTCTGTCCCTGTTGCTTAATGTTCTCACCATACGGCTGCTTACAGATGATTGGAATTTGAAGGGCTTCTGTTTTTCATTGATTTTAAACATAGTATTGTTAAGAGCTGAGGGCAGAAATCCAGGGCTCATAAGGGGCGCTGATGCTCTGTGTGGTTTACCTGCTTCTTGGAAGATGCTGAGCACCCTTTCAGGTCACTTAAAGCTAGAAAAACACATCAAATGCAGGGGAAAGAAAGTATTAAATACACTTCTTTCCCCCTTTGGGTACATAATATAGTGTGGATTGAGGGTCAGGAGACCCAAGTGTGGTGACCCCAGCTCCATCAGAAAGGAACCCTGTAATCTTGGGCAAGTCACGTGACTTCTCTGGGCTTCAACTTTTGAGCTTTAAGTCAGGGATCTGGAGTTGATTCATTTTAATAAACTCTGGGTCAGGCGTTGTTCTGGGCATTGAACTTAGAGACTGAGCTAGGCTGTATCCTGCCTGCAGGGAACTCAGCATAATGATCTCTGAGGCTCTGAGATACTCAAAATTTCCCAAATACTTGCACGCCCTGATGCTACACTTAGTAACGCAAATAACACTGGTCCTACGGTGGGAAAACTACACTGATGAACAGTCTGCTGTCTTCTAGTAAAGCATAGGTGTAGGTATTGTTCCTTAGCATTCATCTTTGTTTTTGCAAGATTTGTTTATGAAAGCACTCTACCAGTTCAGCTAGGGCTGGTTTGCTATCTATTAATTAGTTAGTTGGTTAATTTTCCATTGCTAGAGATCGGACCTTTCTTTTAATTAAGTTATTGTTCCGCTCATTTGTGACTCTTTTCCCGTAATAAGTACTCCTTATAATTAGGAAAGATAACTTGGGTTCCAAGTTGGAGATGACAAGGCCCCCAGGGCAAGTCTCTGTGAAAGGAAAAGTTAGTGAACAGACAGCGTGTGACGAGAGCCAGGGGTGTGTGGCACGGTGAGGGGCAGTGAGGTGGGGGGGTAGTGAGGACACTTTTGCAAACAGCTCCTCAGCCAGGACAAGGGCAGATGCCCACTGACTTAAACACCTGAACACGAGAGCCAGGGCCCTCACCTGCCAACTCCTACTCTTTGCCTTCTTGCCAAGGGTCCAATGACTGTCACATAGATTTTGAGGGAGAGGAGATCGTGGCCTGGACCACATCAGTGACAGGACAATGGAGACAAGTGGATGGAACTGAGATTTACTTCAGAGGCACACTCAACAGAATTTGGTGAGGGGTTGGGTGTCACCAGTGGTGAGGGTGGGTAGATGGGGGCTGGGGAGGAAGAGGGGCGAGTCGGGGATAATACCCCAAAGTTTTTGGATTGAGTTACTGTGTGGACTAAGGTGGCACTTACAAAAAGACTGGTAAAGGTTTGCGTGAAATATCAACAGCTTAGCCTTGGAAATGCGGGGTTTGGGATGCCCAGTGAATCACACTGGTGGAGGTGGGAGAAAGCAGCAGCTGGTTGCAACTCTTACAAAAGAGGTCAGGGTGGAGATGGTGATTTCTGTGAACCTTTGCCCTAACTTGCTATCATAATGCTGTTTCTGTGATAAAATAGGATTCAAGTTCAAAATATCCGATTTAGGGACTTCCCTGGTGGTCCAGTGGTTAAGACTTTGCCTTCCAATGCAGGGGGTGTGGGTTTGATCCCTGGTCGGGGAGCTAAGATCCCACATGCCTCATGGCCAAAAAATCAAAAACATTTAAAAAAAGAAGCAATACTGTAACAAATTGAATAAAGACTTTAAAAAATGGTCCACATCAAAAAAAAATCTTTAAAAACAAAACAAAATATCTGA
The DNA here is from genome assembly GCF_003676395.1 of Aethalodelphis obliquidens. Classification (NCBI taxonomy): domain Eukaryota; kingdom Metazoa; phylum Chordata; class Mammalia; order Artiodactyla; family Delphinidae; genus Aethalodelphis; species Aethalodelphis obliquidens. The sequence continues at coordinate 4,764,303 of NW_020837963.1, read as the reverse complement.
TTTAACAAATACATCTTAGAGAATAACTGGAAGGAATCTGGAGAGCAGCTGTATACCTTTTTACCAAGGGGCTGTCTGGGGTTGTTAAGCGGTAGTTTGGTGTAGTACAAAAAACATGTGTTTCAGTGTTTAGTGTTTAGTCCTAAAACACTAGTTCTTGATCCAGCTCCATCACTAATAACCACCCATAACTAAGAACAGTTTACTGTGATACTTTGCCCATCTGCTTCACACACTGATCATGAGACAGTGGGTGAAGTGTTAACGAAACACATGGGTGGAAGTGTTACGAAAAGGACAACATGCCATGGAATTGACAGAAATGATCATTTTATTCAGGTTACAATGTGAGTTTCTTCAGGGGATAGTAGTGACGAAGTGGATTGTTTCCTTTTTTGATAGTTTTAATGTTCTCCTTTCTTCACAATAACACCTGCTTATCATTAAAAAGAAGGATGATATAGGAAAATAGAAAGAAAGAGAAAATTACCTATGTTTTCACAACTCTGAGAAAGCCACTCAATATTTGGGCATATTTCCTATAGGTAATATTTATATGGAATTAAAAAAATTAGACATTATTTCAAACATGTAGAAATGTGCAGAGAAATTATATAACTGTTATCCATACACCATACACCGTAATTAATGAATCTCAACATTTCTGCCATATTTGATTTGGATCCTTTCCTTTTTTAGAAATAATATGTTGTGAATACCATTGACACTCCACCTTTACCCTTCCCTTTTGATTCTTTTCCTTTCTCCTAAAATATAACAACAATTGTATACTTTTTACTAATCTGAATGTGAAATGGAATTTCATTGTTGTTTTAAACTTCACTGGTAACAATCTAATTCTTTTCCACTTACAGGTAAACTGTTTGAAAGTTCTTTATCCTTCCCCTACTGATTCCTCATTCCAAGTTTGCCATATACCAAGTTTACATCTATCTATGAATTTCTTGCTGGGGTCGCTATTTCTTTTTGGTTTAATTGTCCATCCCTGTAATAATAACATTTAAGTCTGCTACTAAGTTTTCTAATAAGTCTTGATATATAATAGAGCAAGTCTTTCCAGTATTTTTTTTCAAAATTCTCTTGGCAATTCTTGGCCCCTTATATTTCCTTATGAGTTTTATGATCTCTGTCACATACCACAAAAAACCCTGGTGGCAGTTTTGAAAAACTGAGATACGAACCATCATATTTCACTCTTTTAAAGTGTACAATTCAGTGGTTTGTTTGTTTTTTTTTTTTTTTGCGGTACGCGGGCCTCTCACTGCTGTGGCCTCTCCCGCTGTGGAGCACAGGCTCCGGACGCACAGGCTCAGCGGCCATGGCTCACGGGCCCAGCCGCTCCACGGCATGTGGGATCTTCCCGGACTGGGGCACGAACCCATGTCCCCTGCATCGGCAGGCGGACTCTCAACCACTGCGCCAGGGAAGCCCTCAGTGTTTTTTTAAAATATATATTCACAAAGTTGTGAAACCATCACTACTCTCTAATTCCAGAACATTTTCATCATCCCCAAGAGAAACCCCACACCCATTAGCAGTCACTTCCCTCCATCCCCCACCTTGCTCCTGGAAACCACTAATCTCCTTTTGTCTCTGTGGATTTATCTGTTCTCCACATTTCATGTAAATGGAATCATACAACATTTCTTTTTGTGTCTCACTTAGCATAATGTTTTCAAGGCTAGTCCGTGTTGTAGTATGAATCAATACTTCATTTCTTTTTTATGGCCGGATAACATTTCGTGGTGTGGATATACCATATTTTGCTTATCCGTTCATCAGTTGATAGACATTTAGGTTGTTTTCACTTTTTGCTTATTATGGATAACTATGAACATTTGTGTGCAAGTTTTTGTGTTGACATATGTGTTTATTTCTCTTGGCTATATACCTAGCAGTGAAATGACTGGGTCGTATGGCAATTCTATGTTTAACCTTTTGAGAAGCTGCCAGACTCCTTCCCAAAGTAACTGCACCATTTTGCATTCTATTTGGTGTGAAGTGGTACCTTTCATGGAATTTTGATTGAAACTGCATTGGTTTCCAGATTGATTTGGGGGAGAATTAGCACCACAGTAGTGAATCTTCTCAGTGATGAGCCTGGCATGTATTTCTCCATTTAATCAGATCTTCTTTCATACCTTTCCTGTCATCTTGCTGAATTACTTTATTTGGCTTTAGGAACAATGATCATCAGGAACAATGATAGCTTCTTAAGTAATGAGAGTTTTGTCTCTTTCTTTCCAATTATTAGGCTTTGTTTTTCTTGCCTTATTTCACTGGATAGGACTTCAATTTAGCGATGAATAATAATACAGGTGATAGTGGCATCCTTGTTAGGTTCCTTTAATGAAAGAATATGAATGACTTTAATGAATATACATGTAAATTTTCACTATTACATATGATGTTTACCATTAGTTTTTTTTAACCTTTAATTTTTAATAAATACCTTCATCAAATTAAAGAAGTTCTTTTCTATTCCTTTTTGCTTAGTTATCATGAATAGGTATGGAATTTTATCAAAAGCGTTTGCTTCAGCATTTACTAAGCTGATCTTAAATTTTTTTCTTCTTAATCTGATAATGTGGCGTATTATATTAATAAATTGTCTGATGATGAACATTCTTATATTTATAGGGTGAACTGTAGTTGACCCTGATATAATTTTTATACACTGCTAAATTAGATTTGAAACTCTGTTAAATAGGATTTTTGCATCTATTCTCATAAGGGATACAGGTCTGTAATTTTCTTTTATTGTACTGTTCTGCAGTTTATTAAGGTTATACCAGCCTTATAAAATAATTTTGCTAGTTTCTCTCTCTTATTTTATTCTTTGAAACAGTTTGCTTTAGATGGAGATTAGCTATTTCATAGAGATTTGGCAAAACTTGCCTATGATACCTTCTTGTCCTGTGACTTTGGGGAGGGAGGCAAATCTCTGACTCTCAGTTTCTGACTCTCAGTTCAGTTCTTCTGTGGTTATGAGTGTTTGCAGGTTTTCTTCTTCTTGAATCAATTATGATTATTTATCATTTTTTGAAAAGAAAATTGCTTGTGCTTGTCTAACTTAATCATTTCTCTTTTGATTTTAGAAATATCTACTGCTTTTCATAAGAAATGCTCATTTAAATTGTATTACTAAATTTTTTTTTGTCTTATCACTTTTCCATTTGTTTATTCTTGCTAAAGATTTGTCTTCCAAAGAACTAGCTTTAGGTTTTGGTAATTTGTTTCCTATTTCATTAATATACACTCATACTTATTATTTCAACTGTTATTTTGTGTTTAACCTGTTGTTGCTTTACTAACTTCTTGAAGTGAGCCTTTAACTCATTTATATTTATACCTTCTCTATCACCCTTTTGTCTGAATTAATAGTATTATATCAGTTATCTTGTCATTACTATTTGCCTGGAATGTCTTCTTCCATCACTTTATTGTCGATCTCTTTATATTCCTTTATTTTAGGTATCTTTATAACAATATTTGGCAGAATTTTTTTCCTCTTTCTACCCAATACGAGAAAGTCACTTAATAGGTGAATTTAACCCAGTTTTACTTTTTGATTACTGATACGGACTTATTTTTAGTTGCTTCAAATGTAGGAAACTCTTCGCCGTTATCTTTGTGAATGCTGCTTTCCAACCATTCCTTCTATTTGCCTCTTCAGAATACCTATAAGATATGTTAGCCTCTCATTAGTCTTCATATTTTTAAAAATTTTAATCACTCTCTATGTTTAATTCTGGATAAATTCCCTAATGCTCTCTTCTAATTTACTAATTTTCATTGTAATTATGTCAGGTATAGATTTTATAATTTCATTTATAATTTACACTTCATTTCTATGCCTCTAGTTTTAATTATCAGGACTTACTGGCTCTTTTTCATATAGAGCTATTTTTAGTTTATTTTTATCTGTTATTGTTTGGTAATTTTTTTTTCTTTTTATGGCTATTATTCTCTATTTGAGGATACTAAAGCATGCTGCTTTAAGGGTTTTTTTCAGATTTTTCTATTATTTTTATTTCGTCTTGAGTCAGTTCATCTCCCAATTGTGGATTTTGTCAGTTGTCTCACTCAGCATTTTTGTTTGTTTGTTTTGCTTTTTTTGTTTGTTTGTTTGCAGTATGTGGGCCTCTCACTGTTGTGGCCTCTCCTGCTGCGGAGCACAGGCTCCAGACGCACAGGCTCAGCGGCCATGGCTCACGGGCGCAGCTGCTCCACGGCACGTGGGATCTTCCCAGACCAGGGCACGAACCTGTGTCCCCTGCATTGGCAGGTGGACGCTCAACCACTGCGCCACCAGGGAAGCCCAGCATTTGTTTTTTTCTCTTTGTTTTGGTTAACAGACTATTTTTCTTCCTCTTCCAGTGCTCACTCTTCTCTGTCTGGTAACTTTGTCTTTTGTCTGTCTGGTAACTTTTGCCCCTACTCAGTTATAGGCCTTCAGTACAGTGTCAGGCCCTATACTGATATCTCATGGCCCCTACTTTGCTTTTATCTTGAGGATATTGCAGATCATTTGCTGAGCCTGCCTCACATCCTGGTGTAAGGCTGTGTCTGAGTCTCAGAGTTTCCCAAGGTACTTAGCTTCACATGAAGTGAGGTTCTGAGAGTGATCAGAACCAACTCTGTTAAGCTGCCTCTATGAGCATGGGATGAGCGCGTGCCCCTGGTTTTGAGCAATGGCTCTTGCCCCTTGCTTTGTGTGAGGGCTTTATGCCATAGAGGCTGAATTTCTGGTAGCCTCTTCTCGCTGCCAGACCCCATGTCAAACGAACCACAGCATCAGCCCTACTCACCACTTGCTTTCCTGTTTCACTTCTAAATCCTGCTTTGGAGTATGGCTATGTTCTCTTAATTTTTGCTATAAAATATATTTGGAGGTGTTGGCAGGGTGGCTTACACAAAGCATGAACTTACAGCATCCTCTTGAGAAGAATCATTGCCAGACATTTTCCAATGTCTTTTCTATACATAGGAGGTAATACTGTAGATAAAGTTATGTATCCTGTTTTGGTTTGATTTGTTTGTTTGTTTTTGCTTATACTATATCATGGGCATAACCTCAGGTTATTACAATCGCTTTGAAATACTTTTCGTTGTTCTCTGCTTGTATAAGATAGTTTTTCTTCACAGATCATTTTAAAGCTTCTAGGTGGGCTTCTTTGAAATATATTTATGTGTAGGGCGAAATCAAGGAGTTTGGTCCAGCTTGGCCCCTTCTCCATGAGAACCAAGGTGATCCTCTGGCCAGTGTGGAGGAAGGAGCCAGGGCTGCAGGGATCACTGAGCACTCTCTCTGAGAATCTCCCCTGAGCTGTCTAACTAATGGAGGGAGGGTGCAGATCTGGGCCCTGGAAGCTGACTTTGGAGACCATTATAGCATCAGATCTTTCCTCATCAGCTTTGGACCAATCTAATGAGTCTTCACTGCAGACTAGAGACCTCCAGGACAGAGGCTCAGAAGGAAATCACCCTAGGAATAAAACATTGCCAGAACGATCTGCCCTTCAAAGTGACTTCTACCTTTGAGCTGTGGGCTTCCTTCCCTCAGCTCCCAGAATTCTCCTGAAAGTCTTTGGATGTGGTCCTGGCTCATGTGTGCCCATGATCTCAGCTATCCCTGTAATTTGAGAGTTGAACATCTTTATTGTGGATTCCATGCTTTGATCATGGTGCCTTTGGTCTGCTCTCACTATCTTAGTGCACAACCTGGGGAAGGTCCTGGTGCTGAGCTGTTTCTAAACAGGGACCTTTTCTTGTCCACCCCTTTATCCCCAGCTTCCAGTATCATGCCTGATTATATTTATATGTATAATTTTATATATCAATATCCATGTGTACTTCTATATTCATACGTCTATCTACACCCATACCTACATCTATATCTATGTCTTGACAAAGACTCCCTCCTTGACCAAACTTTAGTCAGTCTTCTCTGAGCCCTCTTCTTGACGAGGCCTTGACCTTGGGTTGCCCAAACCAGTTTTAGCAAAGAATCCTTCTAAGCCAGTATATCCGCCCACTCTTGATATTTGATCACTCTTGATAGCTGATCAAGTTCTTCATCTCCCACTTTTGATATCTAAGTCCTTGGCCTGCCTTTAACAAAAGTTCCCCTACCCTTGATATCCAATCAAGTTTCTCTTAGTAATTTCCATCCACTGACCCCTTCACTCTACTCTTGTCTATGAATCCCCAGATCTCTTTGCTCAATTCAGAGTTGAGTTCAGCTCTATACTGAAGTCTCTCTCCCCCACTACAGTAGCTCAGACAAAATCTGTCTTGCCATTTTTAACAAGTGTCCAGTGCAAACTTTTCCTTTCCGTCTTCTACAGCCATATCATGAATAAATTACTACGTGAATGAAGTGGACTTGGAGCAGTGCTTGTAGTTGTGAAAAGTGTCCTATTGGACTTTGAAACTCAATGCCTGAAACAAGTGTGTGGCTTGCTATTCCCACATATTTCACCTCAAACTTGCCCTTGTCTACCTATGGGAAATGTCTTTTACAAACACTGTACCCAGTTGCTGAAATGGCTGACATCTTTTGAATGCAGGCCCGTGGAGAGTGTTTGCATGTCACATATGTAAGACTGAGACATTTAGAAGCTGGAAATCTAAAAGACCTTTCCACCTGCAAACCGCAGAATGATGTGCTCAGAGGAGCTTTTGGAGAGAAGCCAATGTGAGTGGGAGTGTGAAGGAGAATTTGGTTTTCTTTCATGCCTCTGGGCTTGGTTACCATATTGATAAGAACGAAGACCCAGCTGCAAGAAGACTTTGCTGTCAGAACAAAATGCGTTTCAAGTTGTGTAAACTCCAGCTGAGAGTGTTGTGCCAATACACACTTTACCCTTGCCCATCAGTTTGGGTTGAATAGATCTGTTGAGGGGGCCTGTTGTCAAGCAGTGAATGTGTGGTTTATCTAACGCCAGATGAAATGTTGTCAGGGATCAGTCAGTTGTTGACAGTGAAAAAGCAGGGACAAGAAAAGGAAAAGACAAGTGTTCCCGTCCTGTAGTGTCCATGGTGCAGAAGGGAGTATCTGATGGTCAGTGGAGGGGGCTTGGCCGGGAGGAAAGGACCTTGTGCATCGATCTAATTTGACCTCCTTTAGAAATTAATCATGTACCATAGAAGCAGGTACCAGGATATTCACTGCAACCTTATTTGCAGCAGTGAAAAATGGAAAATAACCTCAAATAATCTAAATGTCTCTCAGTAAAGGAATGGTTAAGCTGTGGGCTACTCTGAAGCCCTTTAAAAGAATGAGGTGGAGCTCATTAGACAGAACAGTAGATCTCAACCATTAGTCAATCCAATGCCTTTTTTTTTTTATACCAAACATCTTGTAGCCTAAATGAAACTCAGGAATACATATAAATACATATGCCTACACACAAGATTTCAAAATATCCATTCTACAAACCTAACTATAACATAAGAGAAATGAAAGGAAAGTAACTTGTAATAAAATCATGCATATTTCACTGTCAAAGTTCAGGCAGGACTAGACTAGGAGACATAGTGAAATGGTCAGAAGTTTGCCCCAGGTGTGGAGCCACGGAGAGCAGTCCCGATGCAGGTGTGAGCAGCTCAGGTACCCAGAACAGCATTTGCTATTTGGATGAGGTTTCTTTTAAAATGGTGAATAACTCCTGCTAAAATCATGAACAAAACAAAGTACTTCCTCTACAGTGCTAGGATGCAGGGTGACCCTCAGCTGTGTTAGGATTGTGGATGCATTATACCCATACTTCCAAACATCTAGAGTGCGGTAGTGCTCTTGTTAAAGACCTTGGGCTCCTGACACCTGTTCATTCTATGAAGACACCAGTGGGCAGAGAGGGGAAGGGACTTACTTGTCTGTGGTTAAAAGCAGAGTGGGGACTAGAGACTAAGGCCCTTTAAATTGTACTTATTTAGTAAGCACCTCCTGAGTGCCTTTCACCCTACCAAGGCTTAGTGGGAAGAACACTGGTCCCGACATCAGAAGGCCTGGCTTTTAGTGAGTCCTGGTCCCGCCAGACCACTTAAACCTCTCTGAGCATTATTTCATTTTTTTGTTATTTTTGAATAATTTATTTACTTTGAAGGAATCTCAGACTTCTAGAAGATTTGTTACAAATACAGAACAAAGAACCTCCTCTACTCCAGACCATTTGAGAGTGAGCTGCCACCTGATGGCCCGTCCCCCCAGAATATGTTAGTGCACATTTCCTGCGAACAAGGACATTCTCCTACAGAACTACAAGCCAGCCACAAAATCAGGAAATTAACATGGATATGCCACTACTCTGTTATCTTCAGACCCCCATCAAACTTTGCTAAGTGTCTCCATAATGGCCTTTTAGCAAAAGGCCCAGTTCGTAATCACACTTGGCATCTCTAGCAGTCTGGCACTGTTTCTCAGTCCTTCCCATACTTCCATGGTCTGGATGCTTTTGGTAAAAACAGGCCAGTTATTGTGAAAATGCCCTGCATGGAGGGGTTGTCTGATGTTGGCACGATTAGATTTAAGAGGTGCATCTTCGACAGGACCACTGCAAAAGTAATGCAGTGTCTTTCCATTGTCAACTTTGTTTCAAGTGAGATCATAGTGAACGCTGTATTCATATATTGCAGCCTCACCATGGGCAGCACTCAGCTAACTGCTTTACCTGCATGATCTCATTTAGTTCTCATATGGGGTACGTCCCATTACATTCACTGTTCTAGAGGCGAGCAAACAGTGGCCCCAAGAGGATCAGTAAATTGATCAGTGATAATCAGAGATGAACCAAGACTTGAACTCAAGTGTTCTAGTTTTAAGTTTCCAGGAATATATTGACTAATGTCAGAGAGGTCCAGAGCCAGGCACTAAAGTGGTTAAGACAGATTGTATTCAGAAGCTATTACAGTAGGGGAAAAGAAACTTCGTTATAGAACGGAGCTTAGCCCCAAATTCAACAAGGACAAGGGGGGATGTGTAGCCAAGGAGCAGGGGGAGGGGGTCAGTGGGTGTGAAGTTACTGAGATAAGACGCCAAGGGTAGGGAGAGTCTTGCTAAACTGACTTAACGGGATTCTTGCTACGGGCTCATGCCGGCGCATCCAGGGCAGGGCGAGGGTTGAGGCCTCATCAAGAAAAGGGCTGAGAGGAGCCTGACTGAAGTCTGGTAAGGAGAATCTTTGTCACTATTCACGGGCCTTATCAAATAACTTGCATTGTGTTGTATATTTATATTTTTGAGTTACGTACATACTCGTTGTCTTACTTGCTCAAGTCAGGTAATGATCAACATGCCCTTTAGACAGATGGAGACTCTGAGGCTCAGAGAAGCTGTAAGTGACTTGTCCGGGCCACATACTGCATCAGCGGCAGGGATTGAACTGGGCCCAGACCTCCTCATTCTCAGTGCAGGGACCATCCCTCCACTGGGCTTGGCAATGAAGCTGGGCAAGAATAAACTAGGCAGATTTTAGCCGGATGCGATTGAGATTCTGAGCACAGCAGAGCACAGCAGATCAGATTAGCCAAAGACAAGGATGAGTTGAGAATGAAAATGTGGGCTCCGAGCCTGGGGCAGCCACGCTCAGCCCAGCATGCTTGTGGATGGGCTGAATAGCTGGGCGGGAGAGGGGGTGCCCCTAGCCAGCCTTGCAGCGCTGCAGGAGGACGGGGCTCACACCAGGATTCCTCTTAGTGCTTATGGGGCCCAGTAGTAAATTAGACCTCCCCTTGGTGAATGGGGATTACAGGCGCCCTGCAGAGAAATTCTGTAGCCTCGGGAACTTGTCAAGTTTCCTGCAGACTTCCGCATTTACACTGGCATCCTCCCCGCTTGCTGCACCCCCTTCTCTAGGTCCCAGTGCACTGCCCTGTCCTGTCCTTGCTCCATCTCGGGATCCCAGATGCTTTGTCACAGGTTGGGGAGCTCCCAGGAAGGATGCGCTAGAAGCTGCGGTTCTCAAAACGTGGTTCCAGACTAGCAGCAACAACACCAACTGGGAGGTTGTTGGAAATGCAAGGTCTTGGGCCCCACCCTGGTCCCAGTGAATCAGAACTTCTGCGGTGGGACCTAGGAGTCTGTGTTTTAATAGGCACTGCAGGTTATGCCAATGCTGGCTCAAGTTCGAGCCCCAGTACATTAGACAGAAGGGGCCAGAGGCCACCTGCCTCAAACAGGAGCCCAGAGATGTGCTTCCATTCTCTCAGTCGCCCCATCGGAAGAGCTGCCTTGGCTTTACCATTTCCAGGGATCCGTACCATTCTGTCCTTCTCAAAGGGCACTCGCTCAAGGCAGGGCCTCGTGGCCATGTGGGGTGCAATGGGGATGGGGGCTGCACTTCGGGCCAGGAACCTTTCCGCACACTTAGACTGGCCGGCAGGAATTCCTCCGCTTAGAAAAGAGGTTAACCTGGGGAAACTGCTAAGAAAGGATGAAGTAGAGGTTTTCTGTCTGTGCAGGGAAAACATTGTTCCTGCTTTGGAAAAACATAAAACAAAAGAAAACGAAAAACTGATACCATTTTGCATTGCTGGGTCAGACAGGGAGTTCCACAGTCTCAGGGAGATGGAGGTCCTGGTGCCAACGGACAGCTCACCCTGAATTCAAGTCCATTTCTGGGATGGTGATGTGCACTGTGCTACTTTCCCCAGAGTCGCTGACCCTGCAGGGGTCCACAAACACCGCCCTCAGGTTCCTACGAGTTATCACTCAAGTCTTCACCAGTCTGAAGTGAAGTGAGAGAAATAAAGACACTTTTATAATGCTCAATATATCCAATTAAAGGATTACTTTTTATTTTGAGATTTTGGCCTTCTTACTTTGGGGGAGTTAAAGTGTCCTCTCTTTTAGGAAGCAGTAGTGATACTGGGTGGTTTATAGGGGACAGAGCTGATAATAGGTGGTTTTTAATGTTGTAACTATGGCAGACCTGGCATCTCTGTGTCAGGCCTCCCATTTTTATTTTTATGCTCATCTGGCTCTTTCCAGGCCTTCCGTTTCGCCCTCAACCAGAGAGGTTAAGTGGGATGCTCAGGTCACACAGCCATGTCTAGAAGGCAGGTGTCTCCCCCCTGTCCCTCCCCCAGAGAGGAGGCTCTCACCCACCTGTGTGCTCTCCGAGGGCTTTACCTTTTCTGTCTGTCACCTTCTCATCTGCCCCCACCCCGTCCTTCCGCCCCCTTCGTGATTGTGGGGGTGAGTTGAGATAATGGGTGGGAAAACGCTTTTCGAAGTCCTGTGTGAAGGTACAGGGTTATGGGCCGCCCCTTCTGCTCCCTCACAGGCACAAGCCTGCGGGAAGTGTCTGCCACACGAAGCAGTTAGTCACAGTTCCCGCGTGAGCAGACCAGTTGGTGGGGGCTGGCCGGCTTAGGGGAGGGTGATGCCAGGGAGACTGTTGCCATGGAGACTTGCTGGTAGCCCTCCCCAGCATCCCTAATCTCAACCCCTGCAGCCAGCTTTGCGAAGCTGCTTTCCAGCACATGGAAAAGCGGTTTCTCCACCTCTGTGAAGCCAGGGTTGTGTCTGACAGCTGGAACCCAGCCGCTCAGAAGGTCCTGCGTCCAGCCGGGCTGGGGGAGTGGGGCAAGCCTCGCTGGCTCTGTGAGGATGTGCTGCGACACAGAGCCAGCTGTGTGAAGTGACAGGTGCCGAGTGCTCCTTGCTTTGTTTCTCTCTGATTTATCCGTTTTTTTCGTAAAGGTGATCTGATTCTGTGGTCATTTTAAACAATGAGCAGCTCAGTCTTATTCGCCCCACGATTACAGCTCAGCCTTTGACTGTAATTGATGTTAGCCAGGCTGGCTAATGCTGTATCTTACAAAGATTGGCTCATTAATTGACTGCAGAGATGTCACCCCCACACTGGAGGTATTAACAGTCATCAGCCTAAAGTAGTGCTGATTCAGCAACGGCAGGGCTGCAGTTTCTGTTCATTTCTTTAGGCTGAAATCCCAGCAGTGGGATTCCTAGGCTATAGGGCATGAATATATATATAGGTCTTGACATGTTTTGCTAAATATTTCCCCCCAAATATTGTATCAGATCTTAATGCCATTAGCCATTTATGAATGTTCTCACTTCTCCACAGTCCTACCAGTATTTGATTTATTAATTCCATTTTTTTGTGCTAATTTATAGGTGTAAAGTGATACGCTGTTGCCTTACTTTGCATTTGAGGGGACTTGAGTGGATTTATTTGCATATCTTTGATTAGTAATTTATTCTCTATGTTTATTATTTGTATTTCCTCCAGTGTACTATCTGTTTATGTCCTTTGCTCTGTGTGGTTGAGTTTTTTAAGCAGCTTTGTTGTCACCCAGGAGCCTCATGGATGGAACAGGCACAGTTCCCCGGTGTCTAGAGCACAGATAGCCCAGCAGAACCACCATGCTGCTCGACCCCCAGGGCTCTGCTGTGGAAGGCAGAGGGCTTCGGGGAGGACAGGGAGGTCATTTTAAGAGTGTCATGGAGCTTAGCTGCATACATTCATTAAGTCCTTTTTTTTTTTTTAAAGGAAACACACTCTCCTTATGACTTTTGAGTGGTTTGTTCTCCTTTTTTTAAAAAAATTAATTAATTTATGGCTGTGTTGGGTCTTCGTTTCTGTGCCAGGGCTTTCTCTAGTTGTGGCAAGCGGGGGCCACTCTTCATCATGGTGCGCGGGCCTCTCACTATCGCAGCCTCTCTTGTTGTGGAGCACAGGCTCCAGACGCGCAGGCTCAGAAATTGTGGCTCATGGGCCTACTTGCTCCGCGGCATGTGGGATCTTCCCAGGTCAGGGCTCGAACCCGTGTCCCCTGCGTTGGCAGGCAGATTCTCAACCACTGCGCCACCAGGGAAGCCCCATTAAGTCCATTTTTGAAGGTCCTTTATTTCTTCACCTGAAAAAAGGAAGGGGCGACTAGGTTACCTCTGAGTCTGTTCCAGTCCCCTAATCCTTAACTCTGATGACCCAGTGGGCGGGTGCAGAGATGAACGGAGCATGATGCTGCCCTCAGGGTGCTGGTGATCGTGGGAGGATGCACGAACATATCACTGCCCACAAGCTGCCTGTGTGGGCACCATGTGAGTGGTGCTGCTTGCACGGGTACTGGGGACCCAGAGGGTAGAGAGGGCCATGTGAGCTGCAGCCGTCCAGCCATGGAGGATAGCCCCGAAGAACAGATAAGATCTGGCCAGCTGGAGAGACAAAAAGGACTTGCTAGGTTGGGGGAAAGCTTCTCCAAGCACTGGTGTTTGTGGGATGATAAGGAATGAAGTCAGGCCAGAGCACAGGGTTCCCGTGGGCACTGGGCAGTTCTAGGCCAGGAAGGAGGAGTGGGTCAGGCCACATGGAGGCACAGGAGGCTTTGTGGTGGCGGGAGCATGAGGTGACCACGATGTTGCAGGAGGATTGGGAAGGCACCGCCACGGTGGATACTGTACAAGGTGTTCAGCTCCCCAGGGAGACCAGCAAAGGCTCTGGGCTAATAGGTTCTACGTCAGCAGATACTGGCTGCTGGGGTACTGTCAGGCTTTGTGAGTGGTCCAGGATGTGCTCTGTGGTCTTGGCCTTGATGGAGCCTGAATCACCCTCCCTCCCCACCCAGTCCAGCCCCATATCCCTAGATATAAAAGCTAGTGATGTCCAGTGAGGGGAACCTGTGTCTCGTAGTGTGTGCTCGTTCTGGGTTGGTGGTTATGCGTTAATGGGTTCTTATCTGTTGGGAATGTCCAAGGGAAAAGGAAGGCTGAGTGATGTCTTTGTGTGTGCTGGTAATTTGGGGTACCCATGTATGAAGTGGTCTGTAGGGTTCACCCTAAAATAAAACTCTAATGGTGCCACTTTCTTAGCATTTTCACGTGATCTACATGATCCTTGACTTTATGTACTGCCTGATGTTTCTGTTGGAGGGATTCATGTGGGCAGGCCTGGTCTCCTCAGTGAGAGGATGAGGGCAGGTCCATCATAGTCGTTTCCCCAGAATCCCCACAGGGCCTGCCTGTAGGGTGGAGACTTGGTAAGTGTGCAAGACACACCTATTGCTCGATTATGGGCCACCTCGCAAGGCCTCTCAGCCTTCAACTTCACACTTCTGAGGGACCGGAAGCATGATGTGAGTTTGGACCGTGAGACGGGCACCAGGGCCCCGTCTAGCTCTGCCTTCCTCTAGTTGCATAACCTGGAGCTGGTCCTGAGCTTCAGTTTCCTCAACTGTCAACTGAGAGTCACAGTCAAAAATGGGAGGAAGGCTGTCTCACGTTCCTTTCCATGTTCATGTTCTTTCATATGCTTGTGTGACTTTCCGGGGATGGGAATCCCAGCCCCGTGACCAGACACACCCAGAATGTGCCAAAGGACAGAGAAAATGACCTTTGTTCCCTCTGTACCTCCCTTCTGTCCCTCCAGCTTTGCCCCTCCCCCTCACCAAACCTAAGATGGCATTGGTCCAAGGCATTCTGTCCAGACCACCTGCTCCCACTTGGTGCAGGAATGGACCTTGATGATGACTTGGAAGACACAGTATGGACATATCCCCTAAATGCCTTTTCCTGACCACCACATTCTGCTTAAGGGAGTGGTTGAGGAGGACTGTGGAGCTCTGACACACCTGACACTCATTTTCCAAGGAGAAGTGGCAGTGAGAGCTTGGGGTCCATTTATGAGCCTGGTGTCCAGGACATGAAGATGCTCTGTGATGCAAGGAGTAGATCTAAGGAGAGGACACCAGGCAGAACTCTTGGGTGGGAGTTTAGGATGGAAAAAGAAGGCATCCTTCAGATGAACTCTTACTTTGCAAGACACTGTCCTATGAGAAAACGGCTCTCTGAAGCCTTTGACTTAGTGAGGTCTTTCCCATGTAGTCTGGCCGCTCTGGGCCATTATTATACTCTATGGCAATAATCATCACCATGATAACAGCAACACTACATTGGTTCAGTCTCTTAACTTGGAAATAAATAAGACAGCTGATCTAGTGTGAGCTCCAACTCCAGTCTCTCTACCGCATCATCACTTAATAACGATTATGGAGCCCCCCTGGGCAAACAGCGCCCTGCCCAGCACTTGAGATATTAAATCCACCTAGAAGCAGGGTATAATAATGCTGACCCCACAGGGATGTTCCAAGAATTAATTCCTGCGGGCTCTCCATTCCACTCTTCTCCAACACATTCAATCTTAGGAACCCAAGAGTTGGTGACGTTTATACCATGAATTAAGACATTCTGCTGTTGCCCCTGGAACTCTTCGTTACAACCCTGAGTGGATCAGTGGCAGAGAGGAATACTATTTATTAGTTAAGTGGATGCTATTGGATTTTTAATTTAAGTGGCTTTTAATTCAGTGTTTTACTTGCTGTCCTTCATTTTGCCCTTGCTCATATGAATTTGCCCATTAAAGCCTGGTGTGAGGCCACACTGCTGCTTTTATCATGATTTTGTTTTCCTGGAGAACAGTTTTCAGCTGGGAAGAAGGCAAGATTCTCAGAGTGGGCAGAGAGGTCAGACCTCCAGGCCTAGAACAGACTTCTCTGCTATCTGCTGGGAGCAAGTGGGCAATCAGGGAGGGGGTGAGCGAGTCAAAACTGCCTTCCAGATAAGGGCCTACGGTTAACTTGGCCTTCACTGGTGTTTCTTACTTTGGTTTTACCAGCTTGAAAACTTTACTGCTGTTCTTCCACTCAGAGATGAGTCACAGAGATAATAAGTGGGGGGCATGGAGCATCTCTCAGACCAGGAAGACAGGCTCAGGGTCTGGCTTGACCGTCTTGCACTGCTGGATATGCAATGGTAGCTCATGATGGCCACTCCTTGTTGCAGTGCACGTTGTTTTTAACAGTTTTATTGAGATATAATTGAAACAAAAGAAATTGCACATGTCTAAGTGTACAGTTTGATAAGTCTTGACATATACACCTGTGACATCAGCATCATAGCAAAGTTTCCTCATGCCCCTTTGTAATCAGACCCTCCACTCCTTCCCATCCCCAGGGAGCAGGGGATGCTCTGTGATAGATTCGCTTTCTGTCACTACACATTATTTGCATTTTCTAGAATTTTTATATAAATAGACTCATAGCGTATATACTCTTTTTTTCTGGTTTCTTTCAGTCAATGCAATTATTTTGAGATTAATCCATGTTGTGGCATGTACCAATAGCTTATTCCGTTTTATTGCTGAATAGTATTGCATTGTATGGACATATTACAGGTGTTTATTTATCTGATGCACATTTGGGTTGTTTCCAGTTCTTGGCTATTATAAATAAAGTTGTTACGAACATTCACTTATGAATCTTTGTATAAGCAGATGCTTTCATTTCTCTTGGAGAGAGAGAATAGAATGACTGGATTACAGAGGTAGGTACATGTGGTATATCTTTAACTTTTAAAGAAACTGTCCAAGTGGTTTTCCAAAGTGGTTGTACCATTTTCCACTACTTTCAGGAATGTCTGAGAGTTCTAGTCATCCCACATCCTCCAAAACACTTGGCATGCTCAGTTTTGTAAATTTTAGTCATTCTAATTGTTGTATTGTGGCATCCCATTGTGGTTTTAATTTGTATTTCCCTTTTGAGTGGTGATGTTGATCATCTTTTCATCTGCTTATTTGACATTCGTACATCTTCTTTGATGCAATGTCTGTTCAAATTTTTTGCCTATTTTGGAGGAGCTAGTTTATTTTCTTATTACTGAGTTTTGGGAGGTTTTTATTCCAGATACAAAATCTTTATCACATACACAATTTGAAAATATTTCTCCCAGTCTGCAGCTTGTCTCTTCATTCTCTTAACAAGGCCTTACAAAGATCAGACATTTCAAATTTTGGTAAAGTCCAAGTTTTCAATATTTTCTTTTCTGGATAATGCCTTTGGTGTCATATCTAAGACATCTTTGCCTGACTCAAGGTTACAAAGATTTTCTCTTATGTTTTTGTCTAGAAATTTTACAGTCTTACATTTAGGACAGTGAAACATTTTGAGTTAATTTTTGAATTAAATTTTGTGTATGGTGTAAGGTGTATATCAAAGTTCATATTTTTTGCATATGAATATCTAATTGTTCCAGCATAATTTGTTGACAGGACTATCCTTTCCCTACTTAATTACCTTTGCACTTTTGTCAAAACTCAGTCGTTCACATATGAATAGGCTATTTTTAGACTCTCTATTTTATTCCATTGATCAACTTATCGGTCTTTCTACCAATACCAAACTGTCTTGATTACTGTATCTATCTAAGTCTTGAAATCAGGTAGTGTCAGTTCTCCAACTTTGTTCCTTTTCAAAATTATTTTGGCCATTCTAGGTCTTTTGCATTTTCATATAAACTTTAGAATTAGTGTGTTAATCACCTGCTGTCATTTTGATTGGGATTGCTTTGAATCTATACATCAATTTGGTGAGAATTGACATATTAATAGTCTTCCAACCCATGAACATGGTATATTTCTCCATTTATTTAGAGTTTTAATTTCTGTAAGCAATGTTTTGTAGTTCTTAGTATATGGATTTTACACATCTATTGTCATATTTATTCTGAAGCATGTCATATGTTTTGATGCTATTATAAGTAGTGTTAGTTTTTAATTTCACTTCCAATTATTTGAAATACAATTTTATAGAGGGAGAATATAGAAATACAATTATATTAGTATATAGAAATACCATAGATATTTATATGTCAATCTCGCATTTTATAAACTTGTTTAACTTTCTAACTAGTTCTAGTAGCTTTTTTGTAGATTCCATTGGATTTTCTACATAGACAGTCATGTTGTCTGTGAATAAAGACAGTTTTTCTTCTTCCATTCCAATCTGGATGTTTTAAATTTCTTTTTCTTATTGAACTTGCTAGAAGAAGAGTGTTGAATAGGAATGGTGAAAGTAGACACCTTTGACTGGTTTCTGATCCTAGGGGGAAAACGTTCGGTTGCTCACCACTAAGTATAATGTTAGCGGTAGGTTTGTTTATTTTGTAGATGTCCTTTAGTAGGTTGAGGAAATTCCCTTCTAGTCCAAGTTTGCTGATAGTTTTTATTGTTTTTTAATCAGAAACAAGTGGTGGGGTTTTGTCCAGTGCTTTTTCTGTTTCTATTCAGATGATCGTATGGTTTTTCTTTTCTAGTTTGTTAATATGATGACTTACATTGATTTTTTAATGTTAAACCAACCTTGTAATCATGCGATAAATACCACTTGGTCATGAAGTATTATCTTTTTAATATATTGTTGAATTCTATTTGCTGAAATTTTGTTATTTTTGTTAACAGTTTCTGTATCTTGTTGATGGGGGGTATTGGTCTGTACTTTTAGTGTCTTTGTCTGGTTTTGGTATCAGGATCATGCTGCCTCCTACAATGAGTTGGGAAATATTCCCTTCTCTTCAGTTTTCTGGAAGAGTTTGTGTAGAATTAGTGTAATTTCTTTTTTAAATGTTTTGTAAAATTCACCAGTGAAGCCATCTGGGACTAGAACTTTCTTTATGGAAAGGTTTTTAACTTTAAATTTATTTACCTTAATAGATATATTGGCTATCGAGTTTATCTCTTTCTTCTTTAGATTTTGCATCAAGTACTTTTTTTTTTAATTGAAGTATAGTTGATTTACAACATTGTGTTAGTTTCAGGTGTATAGCTGCTTTTTTGAAGCTCTGTTATTAAGTGCACAATCATCCAGGATTGTTGTGTCTCCTCCTGATAAACTGACTTCTTTATCATGATGAAATAACCTTGTTTAGTAATATTTTGGTTTTGAAATGTACTTTGTCTGACATTAATGTAGCTACTCTAGCTTTCTTCTGATTAGTATTAGCATGGTATATCTTTTTTGATCTTTTTATTTTCATCTATTTATTTATTTATATTTAAAGTGGGTTTGTATAAGCAGCATGTAGTTGAATCTTTTTTAGCAACTCTAGTAATCTCTGCCTTTTAATTATAGTGTTTAGACCAGTTATGTTTAATGTGATTATTAATGATTAGGTTTAAATCTGTCATTATATTTGTTTTCTACTCATCCCATCTCTTCTTTATTTCATTTCTCCTGCTTTCCTTTTTATGATTTTCTTTTACCTCCTTTGGTAACTTATTATATGTAACTCTTTGCTTTGTTACTTTAATGTTTGCTATCAAGTTGATAAAATAAATCTTTAACATCATAGTCTACCTTCAAATGTTATTTTACCACTTCACATATAGTACACAAACCTTACAACAATACATTTCCACTTCTCTCCTCCTAGCCTTTATGCTAATGTTGTCATACATTTTACTTACATATATGTTTTATAACATACTACATTGCTATTTTTTGTATAAATACTCAATTATCTTTTAAAATACAGCTATAAATTCAGTGACCTTTTCCAAAACTATCATTTCTTTGTGTGAGTTCATATTTCCATCTGGTATCATTTTTGTTCTGCTTGAAGAATGTCCCTAAACATTTCTTAAAGTGTAGGTCTGCTGATTATGACTTTTTTCAGCTTTTGTATGTCTGAATTAGTCTTTATTTCACCTGTGCTTTTGAAAAATATTTTCACTGTGTAGAAAATTCTAGGTTGACACTTTTTCTTTCAGTATTTAAACACATTGCCCCACCGTCCTTTTGCCTGCATTATTTCTTATGAGAAATTTGCTATAAACCTTATATGTGTTGCTCTGAATATAATGTGTCTTTCCTCTCTGGCTGCTTTTAAGATTTCCTCTTCATATTGGTCCTGAACAATTTGAATATGATGTGTCTCAGCATACTTCATATTTCTTGTCTTTCAGGTTTGTTGAGCTTCTTGGACCTGTGAATTTGTAGTTTTGTTTTGTTTTGTTTTTTTAAACCCAAGTTTAGTGATTTTCTGGCTATTTTTTTTTTTCAAATACTTCACCTTCCCTTTGGAGACTCCAGTTATACATATATTAGGCTATTTGAAGTTATCCCCATAGAGCACTGATGCTCTTTTCATTTTTTTTTTTCTTTTTTCCTCTATGTGTTTCTTTTTAGATAGCTTCTATTGCTATCTATTCAAGTTCCCTTGGGTTTTTTTGTTTGTTTTCTGTTTAGCAAGGTCTAATCTGCTATCCTAACTAGTATATTTTTAATCTTGGATACTGTAGTTTTCATCTCCAGAAGTTTGATTTTAGTCTTTTTTTATATCTTAACTTTTTGAACATGTGGAATACAGTTATAATAACTGTTTTGTTATTTCCTTTGCTATTTCCACTGTCCTTTGCTATTTCTAACTTCTGTATTAGTTTTGGTCAGTTTTGATTTATTTATTTATTTTTCCTCCACATTATGGGTCATATTTTCTTGCTTCTTTTCATACCTGGTAATTTTTGATTAGATATTATGACTCATTATGATTATGAGGTTTATCTTGTTGTGCACCGGATATTTTTGTATTCCTTCAAATATTCTTGAGCTTTGTCCTGGGAATTAATTAAGTTATTGGGAGTAGTTTGATCCTATTGGACCTTACTTTAAGATTTGTTAGGTGGGACCAGATCTGTATATAGTCTAGGGCTAATTATCTCCCCTTATAATGTTAAAACCTTTCTGAGTACTCTAACCAGTGCCCTATAAATCATGAGGTTTTCCAATCTGGCCAATGGGAATAACACTATTCTTGCTCCAGTGAGTGTCAGATACTGTAACCTCTAATCCTTCTGGGTGGTTCTTCCCCTGGCTTTGGATATTTTCCTCACATGTGAGCACTGATCAGCACTCTGATGACTACTTGACAGGAACTCTCTGTAGATCTCTGGGTGTTTTTTTTTTTCTCTCTGTGTAACTCTCTTCCTCTGGTACTCAAGCCTATAAGCTTTAACTGCCTTGGTCTCCCTGGACTCTCAGCTCTGTCTCCTCAGCTCAGGGAGAACACCAAGCTCTGCCTCAGTCCCACCCTCCTGCTCTGTGGCCTGGACACTCTCTCAAGGTTGTAACTAGGGCAATTGTGTGATTCACATTATTTTTTTCTAATCTCTCAGGTATCATTGCCCTTCGTTGTTTGGTGCCTCGTGTCTTAAAGCTATTGTTTCATGTATTTTGTCCAGTATTTTGGTTGTTTCAGGCAGGAGGGCAAATCTGGTCCCTGCTTCTCCATCTTGGCTGGAAGCAGAAGGCTTCCCTGGTCTTTGATTACTTTTGAAAACATTTTTACATTTAGCTTATTTTGTCCTGACTCTACCCTTGTCATGTGCGGGATTTTTTTAATTCTCGCTTTATGGAAGAGGAAACTGAACACTGGAGAGAAGAACTGACTTTCCCAACATTACATAGAGAGTCAGTGGCAAGAGAGGGAAATAAAATGTTTTGAGGTCCAAATGTACCTGACATTGTATTACACTTTCATACAAGTTGTCCCAATTCATGACACCTCTACCATGCATTGTTAGCACATAGTCTGATGAGGAAATGGAAGCTCAGGAAGGTGAAGAGACTTTCCCCAAGCCACACAGCTTAAAATAAGTTTTGCATCTATTATTGAATCCAGAGTTGGTAGTGCTTTATAATACAGTGGCCCCATTCATCTATATGATAAGTGCTTGTTTCATTTGTTTTAAAGGTTTATTTGTTCTTTTCATTAGTTTATTATCTTAACAAACATTTATTGGCTATCTTATGTATCAGCCGCAAAGTTAAATTCTGGATAAAAATATAGGTTAAAAACAAGCATGGTCGTCCCTGCCTCCCAGGGTCCTAACTATAGTATGAAAATTAGAAAAGGATACAAATAAATGCTATAAACTATTTTATTTAATAGGTTTGTTACTTTTTTTTCAGACACTTTGCTTTGGAGTATGTATCAAGGTTTTAGTTCAAGCAGGTCACAAGGAAAGAGGCTTAAGCAAGCCAATTCTAGATTGTCCCACAGAAAACTTTTATAGGAAAGCAGAATGATTAGGTTATCACTGTTAGACTGGATACAAGAAAAAAGGATTGTTTCCAGATCATTAGGTTCTGACTGACAACTGAGTGGGTGGGTAACTGGCTTCCCAGAAGAGGTCTTAATCTCATTAAAGTTTATCAGAAAATTGCTTAAGCATTTTATCAAAGTTAATTTTTTCCCAGAAGGGGAAAATTACATCATGTAAAAAAAGTCTGTCCCATACCAGGTTTGGGACCGTGTTTCTCTATTAAGAATGTGTACAGAATAGAGTGGAGGAGAGGAGGGATGGGTGAATTCCATTTAGGGGCAACAACACATCGTGTGAGTGTTTATTATACGGCAGGACTGTTATTTTGCTTGGCAGATATTAACTCTTAATTCTTATTGTTTAATTCTTATTGTTCCCAGCTTACAGAGGAGGAAAGTGAGGCACAGAGTTTAAGTAACTTGATCAACTTCTCACAACTGGGATGTGGTAAAAAAAAAAAAAAAAGTCAGGAAGGTATCACAGAGAAGGTTGGGGAATCAATCTGTTCTCCAGTTTGGTAATAGGGAGGAAAGCATTCCAGGCAGACTGGACCTCCACCCTGTTCTGTGCCATCAGGCCACGCTTGTTGTCAGAGGTGCAGAGGGTCTGAGCTCATGGGTTTACTTGCCCCCCATGCATGATGGAAATCCACTTGGGCTTGTGCCTTCTGTTTAGAAGGTGGCTGACTCGAGTCCCAGCTGTGTTTTCAGACCACATGTGCTGGTTTGGGTGGAGTGGAGACCTCCCTCCACTTAGAAGCTCTCAGAGGTATAAGCAAAGCTTCCGGACAAGGCAAAAACACCTTAGCCCATCCAGCCATCAACAGGCAGCATGAGTGGTTATGAGGGCCATTTTCGATCTAGGCTGAGTGTTCTGTTTTGTTTATTTGTTTGACATATTTCTGCATCTTTGCCGTTAAGTGCCACGACAGAGGGAGTGTTGAAAGTTGTGGTAAGAGAGATCCTACTATTGTAGTGTAAATACAAGTAAAGATAATAAAGTTTTACACGAACATAGACAAATTGCTAGTTTGTGCAGGGTTGTTCCCGGCATAGCAAGAGGCTTTCAGAATTTAACTTGTTAGAGATTACAGGAACTTCTGGGTGGAAATTTAAAGAGGCCATTTAAAAAATAGTATTTCTTATAACTCACTATAAAATTCCACTAACCTCAATCCAACTACTATATTATTTTTACATAGTATCTTCTGAATGTACATACATGCTGGGCATTTTGTCCATGGTACCTACCTACTATTTTGTATTCTGCTTGTTTTCAGTGACCAGTGGATCATAAACATTTTTCATGTTTCTGCAGAATTATCATTTTAATGGTCACATAATATTCCATTGTGCTGAGGTTCTGTAATTTATTAAACCATTCTCCTTAACGTTGTGGCCGTTTATGTTTTCAGTCTGTGGCTTTTATAGATAACACTGCATGAGCATCTTCTTGCAAATAGCTTTTAGCAGCTGTTGAATTTCCACAGGAATAATTCCTAATAGAGGAATTCCTGGTAGAGGATGCAGACATCTATATGGCTCTTTATATTGCTGAATTACTTTCCAAAAATATTGTTTAACACAGTCTCATCACTCTGGAATGCACCTACGAGTTTCATCGCAACTTCAATAGCAGTTAGCAAAAGCATCTTTTGTGTGTGTGGCTAATTTGACGGATAAACTGGTATCCCAATTTGCTTTAATTTACATTCTTTGTTTCCTAATGAAGATTACTATTTCTCCATGTGTTTGTGTTTTGAACTATCTGTGAATTATGTGTTCATTTATCTATTATGGTTTTGGTGTTTTTCTTATAATGGGCTTTTTATAGATTAGAAATATTAATTATTTTTGCCTTGTCAATTCAAATATTTACCCCAGTTTGTTGTCTTCTTTTTAACTTTAGTTTTCATTTTAGAGAAGCTTTAATATTATTAGGTATGGGAATTGTCAGTCTCCTCATCTGTGAGTACTTTTTATTTTTCCAAAGGAAAGATAGTAATTCCTCTTTGGATCTTTTGAGTATTTTATATGCCTTTCATTTAATCATTTATTCAGTACAGAATTATCTAGTGCCTTTCATGGGCCAGATATTTTTCTAGGCTCCAAGATTACAATGAATTATAATATAATTCATTATATTCTAGTGAAAAGAGAAACAATAAGCAATATATAACTAATATGTCAGGTAGCAATAAATCTTATAAAGAAAGTGAAGAATAACAAGGGAAAGATTTAGTGCTCAGGAAAGGCCACTCACAGTGATATTTGAGATGGGAAGGACGACTATCAATAGGTATCATTTGAGCAGAGAGCTGAATAAGTGACAGTGGGAACAGCAAGTGCAAAGGCCCTGAGATGAGGGACATACATAGCATATTGAGGAAACAGGGAAACCCTGTGTTTGGAGTGGAGCAAACACGGGAGAAAATGAGGGAAAGTGGAAAATGAGGTTGTCACCAGATGATATGGGACTTTTGTAGGGGCACTGGATTCAATCTGAGTGAGATAGGAAGCCACTCAAGTTGAGAGAGCATGATAGAGACATAATCTGACTTACAGCTTAATAGGATCACTAGGTTTGTTTTTTTGCGGTACGCGGGCCTCTCACCACTGCGGCCTCTCCCGCTGCGGAGCACAGGCTCCGGACGCGCAGGCTCAGCGACCACGGCTCACGGGCCCAGCCGCTCTGCGGCACGTGGGATCCTCCCGGACCGGGGCACTAACCCGCGTCCCCCACATCGGCAGGCGGACCCCCAACCACTGCGCCACCAGGGAAGCCCGGTATTTTTATATTTGAATCAATTTGGCTGATTTAATTTTCTAGGTATATAATCACATCATATACAAGCAATATTTTTCTCTTTTCCTTTTCAGTAGTTATTTCCCTTACTCTGTCTTTATCGCTTATATTTTTGACAAGAACTTTCAAGACAATGTTAAAAAATTATATTTTTTATTAATGATTTCGGTAACAGTAATATAGCAGGCATCTTTATATGTTCTGGAATTTGGAGGAATTAATTATAATTTAGTTTAAATATAGATGCTGTGTGTTATTAACAGAAATTCTTTTTATTCTTGTCCTGAAAGTTTTATGAGAAACAATGGTTGAATTCTATAAAATATCTTTTAACTAGGCATGAAAATTACAGGATGCATTTCCTGTTTAGCATCTTGATAGGATGTAACATATTGATAGAGCCCTTCATATGAAGCAATTCTTGCCTGCAACTCTAGGGTAACCCTACTCATCATGGTGTAATTTTGGTGTATTGAGTGTATGGCTATTCTTTTAAGACTGTCCTATCTGTGCTCATAGTCAGTTCACCCTGTCATCCTTCATCTCAGACTGAGTCCTGGCCTTGACCATGGTTGAGGGTGGTCCTGAGGCAGAGATGGAAAGGCAGAGTCCGGGGAAGTAGAGGCACCTGATGATGATACTTTTGACACACACTCTCAAGCGAGACATGGTGTCCCGTCCTTCCTTTTTTTATTATCATTATTATTTTCTTTTACACAGCAGGTTCTTATTAGTCATCAATTTTATACACATCAGTGAATACATGTCAATCCCAATCGCCCAATTCAGCACACCACCATCCCCAGCCCCCCGGGGTTTTCCCCTCTTGGTGTCCATATGTTTGTTCTCTACATCTGTGTCTCAACTTCTGCCCTGCAAACCAGTTCATCCATACCATTTTTCTAGGTTCCACATACATGCGTTAATATACGATATTTGTTTTTCTCTTTCTGACTTCCTTCACTCTGTATGACAGTCTCTAGATCCATCCACATCTCAACAAATGACTCAATTTCGTTCCTTTTATGGCTGAGTAATATTCCATTGTATATATGTACCAAATCTTCTGTATCCATTCATCTGTCGATGGGCATTTAGGTTGCTTCCATGACCTGGCTATTGTAAATAGTGCTGCAATGAACATTGGGGTGCATGTGTCTTTTTGAATTGTGGTTTTCTCTGGGTATATGCCCAGTAGTGGGATTGCTGGATCATATGGTAATTCTATTTTTAGTTTTTTAAGGAACCTCCATACTGTTCTCCATAGTGGCTGTGTCAATTTACATTCCCACCAACAGTGCAAGAGGGTTCCCTTTTCTCCACACCCTCTCCAGCATTTGTTGTTTGTAGATTTTCTGATGATGCCCATTCTAACTGGTGTGAGGTGATACCTCATTGTAGTTTTGATTTGCATTTCTCTACTAATTAGTGATGTTGAGCAGCTTTTCATATACTTCTTGGCCATCTGTATGTCTTCTTTGGAGAAATGCCTATTTAGGTCTTCTGCCCATTTTTGCATTGGGTTGTTTGTTTCTTTAATATTGAGCTGCATGAGCTGTTTATATATTTTGCAGATTAATCTTTTGTCCGTTGATTTGTTTGCAAATATTTTCTCCCATTCTGAGGGTTGTCTTTTCATCTTGTTTATGGTTTCCTTTGCTGTGCAAAAGCTTTGAGTTTCATTAGGTCCCATTTGTTTATTTTTGTTTTTATTTCCAGTACTCTAGGAAGTGGATCAAAAAAGATCTTGCTGTGATTTATGTCAAAGAGTATTCTTCCTATGTTTTCCTCTAAGAGTTTTATAGTGTCCAGTCTTACATTTAGGTCTCGAATCCATTTTGAGTTTATTTTTGTGTGTGGTGTTAGGGAGTGTTCTAATTTCATTCTTTTACATGTAGCTGTCCAGTTTTCCCAGCACCACTTATTGAAGAGGCTGTCTTTTCTCCATTGTATATCCTTACCTCCTTTGTCATAGATTAGTTGACCATAGGTGTGTGGGTTTATCTCTGAGCTTTCTATCTTGTTGCATTGATCTTTGTTTGTGTTTTTGTGCCAGTACCATATTGTCTTGCTTACTGTGGCTTTGTAGTATAGTCTGAAGTCAGGGAGTCTGATTCCTCCAGCTCCGTTTTTTTCCCTCAAGAGTGCTTTGGCTATTTGGGGTCCTTTGTGTCTCCATACAAATTTTAAGATTATTTTTTCTAGTTCTGTAAAAAATGCCATTGGTAATTTTATAGGGATTGCATTGAATCTGTAGATTGCTTTGGGTAGTATACACATTTTCACAATATTGATTCTTCTAATCCAAGAGCATGGTATATCTCTCCATCTGTTTGTATCATCTTTAATTTCTTTCATCAGTGTCTTATAGTTTTCTGCATACAGGTCTTTTGTCTCCCTAGGTAGGTTTATTCCTAGGTATTTTATTCTTTTTGTTGCAATGGTAAATGGGAGTGTTTCCTTAATTTCTCTTCCAGATTTTTCATCATTAGTGTATAGGAATGCAAGAGACTTCTGTGCATTTATTTTGTATCCTGCAACTTTACCAAATTCATTGATTAGCTCTAGTAGTTTTCTGGTGGCATTTTTAAGATTCTCCATGTATAGTATCATGTCATCTGCAAACAGCGACAGTTTTACTTCTTCTTTTCCAATTTGGATTCCTTTTATTTCTTTTTCTTCTCTAATTGCCATGACTAGGGCTTCCAAAACTATGTTGAATAATAGTGGTGTGAGTGGACATCCTTGTCTTGTTCCTGATCTTAGAGGAAATGCTTTCAGCTTTTCACCATTGAGAATGATGTTTGCTGTGGGTTTGTCATATATGGCCTTTATTATGTTGAAGAAGGTTCCCTCTTTGCCCACTTTCTGGAGAGTTTTTATCATAAGTGGGTGTTGAATTTTGTCAAAAGCTTTTTCTGCATCTATTGAGATGATTATATGGTTTTTCTTCTTCAATTTGTTAATATGGTGTATCACATTGATTGATTTGCGTATATTGAAGAATCCTTGCATCCCTGGGATAAATCCCACTTGATCATGGTGTATGATCCTTTTAATTTTCTGTTGGATTCTGTTTGCTATTATTTTGTTGAGGATGTTTGCATCTATATTCATCAGTGATATTAGTCTGTAATTTTCTTTTTCTGTAGTATCTTTGCCTGCTTTTGGTATCAGGGTGATGGTGACCTCATAGAATGAGTTTGGGAGTGTTCCTTCCTCTGAAATTTTTTGGAAGAGTTTGAGAAGGATGGGTGTTAGCTCTTCTCTAAATGTTTGATAGAATTCACCTGTGAAGCCATCTAGTCCTGGACTTTTGTTTGTTGGAAGATTTTTAATCACAGTTTCAATTTCATTACTTGGGATTGGTCTGTTCATATTTTCTATTTCTTCCTGGTTCAGTCTTGGAAGGTTATACCTTTCTAAGAATTTGTCCATTTCTTCCAGGTTGTCCATTTTATTGGCACCGAGTTGCTTGTAGTAGTCTCTCAGGATGCTTTGTATTTCTGTGGTGTCTGTTGTAACTTCTCCTTCTTCATTTCTAATTTTATTGATTTGAGTCCTCTCCCTCTTTTTCTTGATGAGTCTGGCTAATGGTTTGTCAATTTTGTTTATCTTCTCAAAGAACCAGCTTTTAGTTTTATTGATCTTTGCTATTGTTTTCTTGTTTCTATTTCATTTATTTCTGCTCTGATCTTTATGATTTCTTTCCTTCTGCTAACTTTGGTTTTGTTTGTTCTTCTTTCTCTAGTTCCTTTAGGTGTGAGGTTCGGTTGTTTATTTGAGATATTTCATGTTTCTTGAGGTAAGCTTATATAGCCATAAACTTCCCTCTTGAACTGTTTTTGCTGCATCCCATAGGTTTTGGATCGTCGTGTTTTTATTGTCATTTGTCTCTAGGTATTTTTTGATTTCCTCTTTGATTTTTTCACTGATCTCTTGGTTATTTAGAACGTATTGTTTAGCCTCCATGTGTTTGTGTTTTTTAGTTTTTTTCCCAGTAATTCATTTCTAATCTCATAGCATTGTGGTCAGAAAAGATGCTTGATATGTTTTCAATTTTCTTAAATTTACTGAGGCTTGATTTGTGACCCAAGATGTGATCTACCCTGGAGAATGTTCCATGCGCACTTGAGAAGAAAGTGTAATCTACTGTTTTTGGATGGAATGTCCTATAAATATCAATTAAATCTATCTGGTCTATTGTGTCATTCAAAGCTTCTGTTTCCTTACTTATTTTCATTTTGGATGATCTGTCCTTTGGTGTAAGTGAGGTGTTAAATTTCCCCACTATTATTGTGTTACTGTCGATTTCCTCTTTTTAGCTGTTAGCAGTTGCCTTATGTATTGAGGTGCTCCTATGTTGGGTTCATATATATTTATAATTGTTATATCTTCTTGTTGGATTGATCCCTTGATCATTATGTAGTGTCCTTCCCTGTCTCTTGTAACATTCTTTATTTTAAAGTCTATATTATCTGATATGAGTATAGCTACTCCAGCTTTCTTTTGATTTCCATTTGCATGGAATATCATTTTCCATCTCCTCACTTTCAATCTGTATGTATCCCTAGGTCTGAAGTGGGTCCTTGTAGACAGCATATATATGGGTCTTGTTTTTGTATCCATTCAGCAAGCCTGTGTCTTTTGGTTGGAGCATTTAATCCATTCATGTTTAAGGTAATTATCGATATGTATGTTCCTATGACCATTTTCTTAATTGTTTTGAGTTTGTTTTTGTAGGTCCTTTTCTTCTCTTGTGTTTCCCACTTAGAGAAGTTCCTTTAGCATTTGTTGTAGAGCTGGTTTGGTGGTGCTGAATTCTCTTAGCTTCTGCTTGTCTGTAAAGCTTTGGATTTCTCCATCGAATCTGAATGAGATCCTTGCTGGGTAGAGTAATCCTTGTTGTAGGTTTTTCCCTTTCATCACTTTAAGTATACCATACCACTCCCTTCTGGCTTGTAGAGTTTCTGCTGAGAAATCAGCTGTTAACCTTATGGGAATTCCCTTGTGTGTTATTTGTCGTTTTTCCCTTGCTGCTTTCAATAATTTTTCTTTGTCTTCAGTTTTTGCCAATTTGGTTAATATGTGTCTCGGTGTGTTTCTCCTTGGGTTTATCCTGTATGGGACTCGCTGCACTTCCTGGAGTTGGGTGGCTATTTCCTTTCCCACGTTAGGGAAGTTTTCAACTATAATCTCTTCAAATATTTTCTCTGGTCCTTTTTCTCTTCTCCTTCTGGGACCCCTATAATGCAAATGCAGTTGTGTTTAATGTTGTCCCAGAGGTCTGTTAGGCTGTCTTCATTTCTTTTCATTCTTTTTTCTTTATTCTGTTCCGCAATAGTGAATTCCACCATTCTGTCTTCCAGGTCACTTATCCGTTCTTCTGCCTCAGCTATTCTGCTGTTGATTCTTTCTAGTGTAGTTTTTATTTCAGTTATTATATTGTTCATCTCTGTTTGTTTGTTCTTTAATTCTTCTAGGTCTTTGTTAAACATTTCTTGCATCTTCTTGATCTTTGCCTCCATTCTTTTTCCGAGGTCCTGGATCATCTTCACTATCATTATTCTGAATTCTTTTTCTGGAAGGTTTCCTATCTCCACTTCATTTAGTTGTTTTTCTGGGGTTTTATCTTGTTCCTTCATCTGGTACATAGCCCCTCCGCCTTTTCATCTTTTCTATCTTTCTGTGAATGTGGTTTTTGTTCCACAGGCTGCAAGATTGTAGTTCTTCTTGCTTCTGCTGTCTACCCTCTGGTGGATGAGGCTATCTAAGAGGCTTCCCCATCCTTCCTTTTAATTTTAATTTTATTTTTAGATTTTATCAAACTATGTATGTCCATAATTTAAAAGAATCAACTAGTTCAATAAGACTTATTACAAAAAAAAGCAGTCCTCTCCCCAGACTACCCCATTTTCCAGAGACAACCACTTTTTCCTTTTCTGCTATATTTGTTTTTAAATTTTAATTTACCTATCTCTAAGTAATATTATACCACTACTTTTTCATTTTTTAATTTTAAACATTATTATTTATTGACTTTCTACCATGGAAGATGACGATGCAGTTCCCTCTACCCTAGACCAACACCAGAAACACATATTTACCCTACCCCCATCTTTAACTCATAATTGTGGTTAGATATACTGTTTACATTATTGTGATGATGTATGCTGGTTACATCTGAGCTAAGTAATATATTATATAATTCCTTTCTGGCACAACTTTTTGTTTTCTCTGGAGATAATATTGTGTTTAGTTTTGTTTATATGTTTGTTTGGTTCGTTTCCTGTGTATTTATCATTAATTCAGCCCCAAATTTTCCCTTAGTTGGATAAATACCTTTTCAGTACTTAAAAAAAAAAAAGCAATCTGTCAATTTCATCTCTTGTAGAAATCTCTGTGCAAACTTTTGACCTGTTCCATTCATGTCTGGTTGCTCTCCAGTGCAGAGCTATCAGTCTGGGATCCTCATTCACCATCATTTTAAGGAGTCCCTTACCCTCTACTGTTTGAAATCCTGTTTTCTGGATCTAATATCTTCTCCTTTCTCAGTTTGCTCCCTTGTTTTGGTGGAACACATCCTCTAGTAGCTTCATGAGAAAAGATGTTTTAGATACTTCCTTCCTGTGTTCTTCAATCCTTTTTTACTTAAAATTTTCTTAGTTTTAAACATAATAAATCACATGGAATAATTCATAAAATTTGTAGGTACAGTTTAACACATAGTTATAATGCAAACACCCAGGTAACCACCATCTATGTCAAGAACCTCTAGGAACTCCTTTCCTCCCCTGAAAGGTAACTATTAGCCTTATTTTCATAGTAAGAATTTTCTTGGTTTTCTTTGGCCAACTATGTTTTCATCCTAATCATATAGATTTGCCTGGTTTTGAATTAAATAAAATGGAATCATTATATGAATATAGATGCAGAAATTCTTAACAAAATATTAGCAAACCGAATCCAACAACACATAAAAAATATCATATGCTGCTAGCAAGTTGGATTCATCCCAGGGTCACAAGGATGGTTCAACATACACAAATCAATCAATGTGATACAACACATCAACAAAAGAAAAGACAGAAAACGCATGATTATCTCAATAGATGCAAAAAAAGCATTGATAAAATTCAACATCCATTCATGATAAGAACACTTACCAAAGTGGGTACAGAAGGAACATATCTCAACATAATAAAAGCTATTTATAACAAACCCTCAGCCAATGTAATACTCAATGCTAAAAAGCTGAAAGCCTTCCCACTAAAATCTGGAGCAAGACAAGGATGCCCACTCTCACCACTTCTATTCAATATAGTATTGGAAGTCCTAGCCGTAGCAATCAGACAAGAAAAAGTAATAAAAGGTATCCAAATTGGAAGAAAAGAGGTAAAGCTGTCATTATGTACAGATGATATGATACTATATATAGAAAACCCTGAAGAGTCCACACAAAAACTACTGGAACTGATAAACTAATTCAGCAAGGTGGCAGGATACAACATTAACATACAGAAATCTGTTTCTTTTCTTTATACTAACAATGAAATATCAGAAAGCAAAAGTAAAAAAATTAGATCTCTTTTAAAATTGCATCTCAAAAAAACCCCACAAAAGTACAAGGAAAAATGAATAAATTCACCCTTACAAGTGGGAGATTTAAACATACTTCTCTCAATAGTTGATAAATAAAATAGAACAAAAACTTAATAACCTAATAGAAGACCTGAAAAAGTTAATCAAGATGGCCATATGCAAAACCCTGTGCCCAACATTTGAGAATACATGTCCTTCTCAAACACACATGAGTAATTCTCCAAACCAAACTTGTATGAGGTCACAAAGCAAGGCTCAGTCCATCATAAAAAGCAAACTCTGGAAAAAGTACATGAAGTACTACTAGTATCTCTATTTTAGCAGGTAAATAAACATACATACACATCTATATGCTTATGTGGGCTTAACATATTTCTGGAAGACTAAACAAAAAACTTAACAGGCGTTTTTTTGTTTCTTTGTTTTCGTTTTTGTCTTTTTTTTTTTTCCTGAGTAAGAGGACTGGGGATTAGGATTAGATGGAGACCTAATTTTTATCATATATATGTGTATTTTTCAATTTTTCTAACTTCAGTGTGTCTTTGTTATTAGAATCATAAATTGAAAATATATTTAGGCAGCTGTAAAAGATAGTTTTAAGACAATGAGTTATTACAAAACAATTTGCTGCCATATACAGTAAAATGGTGTAAGCTCAAGAAAAGACCATTCTGCTGTAGCCTAGTGGAGTTGCAGGAGGCTCCAGGAAGAAGGGGTTTTTACTGGATCTTGAGATTTATGTAACATTCAAATTGCGAGAGGGAGGTAGGACACTCTAAGTTCTTAAACCTCTGGAAGCAGTTCCACTGAGGCTCATGTATTGTGATCAATGACCCTGTAAATTGACACATAGGAGGGACCCTCACTGGCACAGGTCACTATTAGAAGCAGTAGAGTGGAGATAATGGCCAAGGCAGATGGAGCTAACCCAACGATCCACAAAGGAGAGGCCAACCCCAGGTGGGAGTTCCAAGGTGGCAAGGTTGGGATCTCATAAATGGACTTCTGTACCTTCTCGGCCCACAAGCAGCCTCCCTCCTCCCTGCAGTTGTTGAGATAATTGAGCTAACAATTCCTTTTATCAAAGAAGCACAGATGAACATCAACTTCTCCCAGAAACCATGAAGACTCTTTTGAAAACAACACCCAGACCTTGATTTTCTTTTTCTTTTTTTTTTTTAACATCTTTATTGGAGTATAATTGCTTTACAATAGTGTGTTAGTTTCTGCTTTATAACAAAGTGAATCAGCTATACATATACACATATCCCCATATCTCCTCCCTCTTGCATCTCCCTCCCATCCTCACTATCCCACCCCTCTAGGTGGACACAAGGCACCGAGCTGATCTCCCTGTGCTACCTGGCTGCTTCCCACTAGCTATCTATTTTACATTTGGTAGTGTATATATGTCCATGCCACTCTCTCACTTCGTCCCAGCTTACCCTTCCCACTCCCCATGTCCTCAAGTCCATTCTCTATGTCTGCGTCTTTATTCCTGTCCTGCCCCTTTTTTTTTAGATTCCAAGTATATGTGTTAGCATACGGGATTTGCTTTTCTCTTTCTGACATAGTTCACTCTGTATGACAGACTCTAGGTCCATCCACCTCAGTACAGGTAACTCAATATCATTCCTTTTTATAGCTGAGCAATATTCCATTGTATATATGTGCCACATCTTCTTTGTCCATTCTTCTGTAGATGGACACTTAGGTTGCTTCCATGTCCTGGCTATTGTAAATAGAGCTGCAATGAACATTGTGGTACATGACTCTTTTGAATTATGATTTTCTCAGGGTATATGCCCAGTAGTGGGATTTCTGGGTTGTATGGTAGTTCTATTATTAGTTTTTTAAGGAACCTCCATATTGTTCTCCATAGTGGCTGTATCAATTTACATTCCCACCAACAGTGCAAGAGGGTTCCCTTTTCTCCACACCCTCTCCAGCATTTATTGTTTGTAGATTTTTTGATGATGGCCATTCTGACTGGTATGAGGTGATAGCTCATTGTAGTTTTGATTTGCATTTCTCTAATGATTAGTGATGTTGAGCATCCTTTCAAGTGTTTGTTGGCAATCTGTATATCTTCCTTGGAGAAATGTCTATTTAGGTCTTCTGCCCATTTTTGGATTGGATTGCTTGTTTTTTTGATATTGAGCTCCATGAGCTGCGTGTAGATTTTGGACATTAATCCTTTGTCAGTTGCTTCATTTGCAAATATTTTCTCCCATTCTGAGGGTTATCTTTTCGTATTGTTTATGTTTTCCTTTGCTGTGCAAAACCTTTTAAATTTCATTAGGTCCTATTTGTTTATTTTTGGTTTTATTTCCATTTCTCTAGGAGGTGGGTCAAAAAAGATCTTGCTGTGATTTATGTCATAGAGTGTTCTGCCTGTGTTTTTCTCTAAGAGCTTTATAGTGTCTGGCCTTATGTTTAGGTCTTTGATCCATTTTGAGTTTATTTTTGTGTATGGTGTTAGGGAGTGTTCTAATTTCTTTCTTTTTCATGTAGCTGTCCAGTTTTCCCAGCACCACTTATTGAAGAGGCTGTCTTTTCTCCATTGTATATTCTTGCCTCCTTTATCAAAAATAAGATGACCAGGGCTTCCCTGGTGGCGCAGTGGTTGAGAATCTGCCTGCTAATGCAGAGGACATGGGTTCAAGCCCTGATCTGGGAGGATCCCACATGCCGCAGAGCAACTAGGCCCGTGAGCCACAACTACTGAGCCTGCGTGTCTGGAGCCTGTGCTCCGCAACAAGAGAGGCTGCGATAGTGAGAGGCCCACACGCTGCGAAGAAGAGTGGCCCCCGCTTGCCACAACTAGAGATAGCCCTCGCACAGAAACAAAGACCCAACACAGCAAAAATAAATAAATAAACTCCTACCCCCAACATCTTCTTTAAAAAAAAAAAAGAAAAAAAAAAGAATCACTTTCTAATCATCGTATGTTATTATCTTCATGAAAGAGGGAGGATAACAACAACAACAACAAAAAAATAAGATGACCATATATGCATGGGTTTATCTCTGGGCTTTCTATCCTGTTCCATTGATCTATATTTCTGTTTTTGTGCCAGTACTGTCTTGATTACTGTAGCTTTGTAGTATAGTCTGAAGTCAGGGAGCCTGATTCCTCCAGCTCCGTTTTTCTTTCTCAAGATTGCTTTGACAATTCAGGGTCTTTTGTGTTTCCATACAAATTGTGAAATTTTTTGTCCTAGTTCTGTGAAAAATGCCATTGGTAGTTTGGTAGGGATTGCATTGAATCTGTAGATTGCTTTGGGTAGTATAGTCATTTTCACAATGTTGATTCTTCCAATCCAAGAATATGGAATATCTCTCCATCTGTTTGTATCATCTTTAATTTCTTTCATCAGTGTCTTATAGTTTTCTACATACAGGTCTTTGTCTCCTTAGGTAGGTTTATTCCTAGGTATTTTATTCTTTTTGTTGCAATGGTAAATGGGCATGTTTCCTTAATTTCTCTTTCAGATTTTTCATTAGCGTGTAGGAACGCAAGAGATTTCTGTGCATTAATTTAGTATTCTGCTACTTTACCAAATTCATTGATTAGCTCTAGTAGTTTTCTGGTGGCATTTTTAGGATTCTCTATGTATAGTATCATGTCTTCTGCAAACAGTGACAGCTTTACTTTTTCTTTTCCGATTTGGATTCCTTTTATTTCTTTTTCTTCTCTGATTATGTGGCTAAAACTTCCAAAACTATGTTGAATAATAGTGATGAGAGTGGGCAACCTTGTTTTGTTCCTGATCTTAGAGGAAATGGTTTCAGTTTTTCACCATTGAGAACGATGTTGACTGTGGGTTTTTCATATATGCCCTTTATTATGTTGAGGTAAGTTCCCTCTATGCCTACTTTCTGGGGGATTTTTATCATAAATGGCTGTTGAATTTTGTCAAAAGCTTTTTCTGCATCTATTGAGATTATCATATGATTTTTATCCTTCAGTTTGTTAATATGGTGTATCACATTGATTGATTTGCTTATATTGAAGAATCCTTGAATTCCTGGGATGAACCCCACTTGATCATGGTGTATGATCCTGTTGGATTTTGTTTGCTAGTATTTTGTTGAGGATTTTTGCATCTATGTTCATCAGTGATATTGGCCTGTAGTTTTCTTTCTTTGTGACATCTTTGTCTGGTTTTGGTATCAGTGTGATGGTGGCCTCGTAGAATGAGTTTGGGAGTGTTCCTCCGTCTGCTATATTTTGGAAGAGTTTGAGAAGGATGGGTGTTAGCTCTTCTCTAAATGTTTGATAGAATTCCCTGTGAAGCCATCTTGTCCTGGGCTTTTGGAAGATTTTTAATCACAGTTTCAATTTCAGTGTTTGTGATTGCTCTGTTTATGTTTTCTATTTCTTCCTGGTTCAGTCTTGGAAGGTTATACCTTTCTAAGAATTTGTCCATTTCTTCCAGGTTGTCCATTTTATTGGCATATAGTTGCTTGTAGTAATCTCTCAGGATGCTTTGTATTTCTGTAGTGTCAGCTGTTACTTCTCCTCTTTCATTTCTAATTCTGTTGATTTGAGCCAGACCTTGATTTTCAAAGCTGCTATCCATTTGGTTGTGTT
This sequence comes from Aethalodelphis obliquidens, assembly GCF_003676395.1. NCBI lineage: Eukaryota > Metazoa > Chordata > Mammalia > Artiodactyla > Delphinidae > Aethalodelphis > Aethalodelphis obliquidens. The sequence goes on along the minus strand of NW_020837963.1, from coordinate 4,727,376 downwards.
GTGCCTAGGCTTCTGAGTCAGATAAGTGTTTCACAGGTGTCCGTAACTACTAGGAAGTAATGGCAAAAACAGGTGGCATCCAGCCCAGCTAGGACAGGGCTGGTAATACAGGTGGTGAAATTGCGCTGGCTGTTTCCAGCCCACTGGGCTTCCCGTTAGAATATCCACGGGGATCGGAGAAGGGCTGTCTTGTCTTTGTTATTGGAGCTTCCAGCCTGGCATTCAGAGACCCTCACAATCTGTTTTCCTTTCCCATTCAACATCCCACTCCCCCCACCTCAAGACCTATACTCTTATCTCACCTTTTTGCCCACATGCCTTGTTGTGTTCATTATTGTGCCATTGTTTATACTCCCCATTCCCAGCACACTCAGCTAGGGTGGGGAGTGGTGGAAGTGTACAAATATGATACTGCATTTACCTGTTCTCAAATAATTTTACATCTTTACTGGGGTACTGGGATAAGACTTGAGAGATACATGCATGTGAAACTGATAAGAATCATAACTGGTTTATGATTGGGAGAAAGCATGGTAGAATGGAAAGTCCCACTGAATTAAGTAGGAGACAGGAAACCTGAATTTTAGTTTCAGTTCAGTCACTGACTTACTCTGTGTTTTAATGAGGGCTGCAAAACTAATTGCCCCAAAATTTCATGGCTTAAAACAACATTTTATTTTATCTCATGATTTTGTGGTTCAGGAGCTTGGATGGAACTCAGTTGGATGATGTTTCTGCTCCATGTGACATTGACTGAGGTCATGTGTTGGTACTTGGCTGGCAGATGGGCTGGTCTATATAGCACTCAAGATGGTTTCACTCATATGTATGGCATCTAGAAGTTTAAAATCAAGGTGTCAGCAAGTGTATGCTCCCTCTGAAGGCCCTAGGGAAGGATCCTTATTTTTATTTTTTTATTTTTTAGGCCACGCCATGTGGCATGCAGGATCTTAGTTCCCTGGCCAGGGATCAAACCCGTGCCCCCTGCATTGCGATCACAGAGTCTTAACCACTGAACCACCACGGAAGTCCCAGGAAGGATCCTTCTTTGCTTCTAGCTTCTTGTGGTTCCCAGCAAGCTTTGGCGTTCCTTGGTTTGGGGACCACTCTAGTCTCTGCCTCCGTGTTTACATGGCCCTCTCCCCTGGGTACCTGTGTCTCTGTGTCCAGATTTCCCTTTTCTTATAAGGATGCCGGTCATACTGGGTTTAGGGCCAGCCCTGATCCAGTATGACCTCCACTTAACTTGATTACGACTGTTTTGACCCTATTTCCAAATAAGGTCACATTCACAGGTTTCAGGTAGACATGAATTTTGGGGGGACACTATTCAATAGTGGCTGGAAGGTTGGGCTCTGCGCCTGCATGTCATCTCTCTTGTGGGGCATCTCGGGGGACCCGAGCTCCCTAGGTACTGGCTCTGAGCTCAGGAGGCTGTCCCAAGAGACCCACAAGGAAGCCTCAAGACTTCTTATGATCCATCCTTGGTAGTCACAGAATGCCATTTGATCACATTCCATCGGCCAAGCGAGTCACAAGCCCAGCTTATATTCAAGGGAAGGGGATTCGACCCCACCTCTTGACCAAAGAGTTTTAAGCCACACCATGTGATCTTTATGGAAGCCACTGCTCCTTGTACCATGGTAGGCATTTTTACACGTGTTACCTCACTTCATTCCCCTGACCATCCTGAGTCAGGTTTTGCTCACTCTCCGTGTGGGAAAAGCAGAGCTTGAGAGATTATCTCTCTGTAACTTGTTCAGAGCCACACGGCTAGTGAACTGTGGAGCTGGGATTTGAACCCATGGCTGTCTCGTTCTAAAGCATCCTCCAGGACACCACCATGGAAAGAGAAGAGAGCCAGCTCCTTGTTGGTACTAGAAACCTGGGGATGGCATGAACATGATGCTTCTGAGCCCATGTCATCATGGGCATTGTGTCAGGGATCGTGGTTACCGCAGCAGCAATAACCTTTCCGTGGGCCCAACTCCCCCACCCCCAGGGGCATGGCTTGACTGCTACTGAGACAGGAAGTGGGCAGGGCACAACCTTTAAAAGAATGACATAGCTGTTGAGGACACAACATAAACGGGTTAGAATCAACTAGGTCCCAGATGACCGAACGAGTCAACTTCCACTAGACCTTGAGCCTCAATATACGATCATTGTAATACATCAGCAAGCCAAATGATACACACACCAGCGCCATGACAGTTCCAAAGCTGACCATAAAAGATCAAAAAGTGGGTGGTGGCCCGATTCCTGGAAACCCCTGCCCCTCTCCAAGATAGTTGGAATAATCCTCCCACTCATCAGCCTATGAAATTACCCAGCCCATTAAAAACTAACCACCCCATATTTCAGGGCCACTCTCACTTTCTGAGATGGACCGCATTCTGTCTATGGAATGTGTATCTCTCTAAATAAACCTGCTTTCACTTTACTGTGTCTCGTTCTTGAATTCTTTCCTGTGCGAAGCCAAGAAACCCACACTTGGCAGCCCATCCCAGGGACTTGCCTGAGACCTGGGACGTGACCATCCTTTCACACCCCACTTTTCCCTGCAACACTACGATCTTTTTCCCCCATTCTAGGGGCCCTAGGGATTCATTGATGTGGCTGTTGGCATCACTAGCTGTGCCCACCTGTGCAGGGAAACTGGCTGCTATCTCCAGGGGAGAGGTTTGGACCATGAGTCTCCTCCAGTTGGGCCTCCTGCATGTCAGGGCCCTCTGGCTACACTTCCTGTAGCAGCCTTCCTTAACTCTTTGTCTTTGCCCGGAGTTCAGATGAGGTCACTCCATGGGCGGGACCCGTAAGGGCGGCACACCCTAGTGTGGCCGGGGTGAGGGCTCCATGCTACTGGCCTTGGGCTGGCCTCTGGCAGGGACCCACTGGCGGCTTGCATCTCGGTGCTGGATGTGTGATATCCCCACCTCCCCCCACGCCCATCCGCTCACTGGTCTGGCAGGTTCACTTCAATTGCCTTCAACAAACATGTGGTGAATACCAATCGTGGCCAAAATTCTGTCCCTACCCACAGAAGCAGCACATCTGCCATGGCTCTGGGGAACTAGAAAGAGCCTTCAAGTATCATTTCAGTTCATTGGCTTAATTTTAAGGGGAAACTGAGGACCAGAGAGGGGAAGGAACATACAGATTTAATTGGGGAACTGGAGAGCCATGGTTTAAGTTCAGCCATCTTTCTATTCGGTCCAGGGTTGCTTCCCAAACCTTTTGGTTCCCACTTGATGCGGCTTCTGGCTAGGTTGGGGCAGACATCGCAGGAGCACTTGTACCATGAGTCAGCTGAGGGTCCCTGTGTGGTGAGGGGGGTGGGGAGGAAGCTTCCAAGCCTTCTTCAGGGGAGAGTTGTTTGATGAGCCTGTAAGAAGGAACGTTGATTCCTCCACTGAGTTTCTCTTCATTGCTAATCTGCACAAAGAAACGTTAATGATTTTAATTATGGGGTTGGGTTAATACATCATGTAAAGGATTTTATTTAGAAAATGCAAACTAATTCCCTTTGCAGAAAGACCCTATCTGTGGACCCTCCCACCTGCTCGCCTGGCTGGGGGGAGGGGGGGAGGAGGGTGGGCCCCAGCTAGGCAGCTCCCTACTTCTCGGAGGCAGAGCCAGACAGGCAACCCGTAGGACACATGCCCCACCACGTGGAGGCCCAGAGGGAAGGCTGGCTCGACTGGGCCAGCCCTCAGCGCCCGCACCAGTTCTCTTCCCCAGACTGAAGGCCTGTGAGGGAGACGGACAGTCTCCGGGGGCAGAGCGCCACCGCCCACCACCCCCAGTCTTCCCCCATTACTTCCTGTGGACTTTTAGACACTTCCCGCCAACAGAGCTGATTATTCCTCAGTTTGTTCCAACCTGAAAATAAAGACAGATAAAGTGAAAATATTCCGGGAACAATGCCAAGCCCAAGGCATTAAATTATTAAGCGATCTCTACCTGAGTAATGGGTTGATGCCCTTTAACAACTTTTAAAGAAATATCATGTTTTTCAATACCCTCTTTTAGGGAACTTCTTATAAATGAACTGTCCATTTTATTAGAATTAAAGGACATGCGGATTGAATCAGAGCTTCTAGGGCGGGCGATTATCTGCAGACTTCTCCTTAGAGATGGGGAAATTAACAACACGGACTAATCCACACTTTTTTTTTTTCTAAAGGGCACTTTACACGACACTGTACAGTAAATTGGAAAATGTATAACTATCCATCAAAGTAAATCTTGGGAATAAAATAATTAGAAACCACACAAGCATAGCCAGGGAAGATTGGAGCTAAAATTAGACTTTGTGTGGCTGTTTCTGGATGTCACCAGAGTGGGTGCTGGTGTCAATGGGGTAGGAGGGGTGGGCGAGCAGGAAGAAAGTCGGAGTCGGGGCGAGCTGCCCAGGTGGACAACAGAGGCTCGGGGGCATTTTTTTTGGGGGGGGGCAGGTTGGAGGGGGTTGAACAGAGTTTCGACTATCACCTGGCAGCTGCCTCATCCTCTGCCCCCTTCCCCTGACCCTGGCTGTCTTCACCTCCAGCCTGGCACAGCTCTTCTGAGCTGCTGTTTCCAGATGGTCTGAAGCTCTGTGGTTGCCACTGCAGAGCCAGATGGATTCCTTTTGAGGGAGGTGGGGGATAAAGGAAGGGGGAAGAAATATCCTTGTTGTTAAGTCTAGAGTGTGCGCGTATGAGTGTGTGTGAGCATGTGAGAGTGTGTGGGTGTGTAGCTGTGTGTGTGTGCATGTGTGGGTGTGCACGTCTGTGTGTGTGTCGAATGCCTTCTGAGCTGGAACCTCCGTCTTTGGTTTTACTTCTGCTCAGAGCCTCCTGAGTCCTGGCCTCTGTGGCAGGTTGTAGGTGGGCGGGGGCGGGGGCGCACCACAACGCAGCCAGGGCTGCTTCTGCCCTCCCTGCTGCAGCCTCTGCCCTTGGTAGCCGCTGTTGGGCCAGAGGGTGGGGTGGGGCCGTGAGGAGGGGTCCTGCCAGGGAGGAGGAGGTGGGGTTGAGGGAAGGATGGAAGAGGCCCTACTCCACCCATTAGCAGAAAGGCCAGGAGTCCCACACCCTCAACCGGGCAAGGATCCGGTGTCTTCTGTGCCAGGCAGAGGGCACACAAAACCTTCCCCTCCTGAGGCAGGCTTGGGGAGGGATTACCTCCCAGGCTCACCCAGAACAAAGTCACCCGTGGCGAGAAGCAGCAAGCGGCCTTGGAAATCTTCTGGTTCACTCCTCCCATGGTGCAGATGGGGAAACTGAGGCTCACACAGGTGAAATATGATGGATACGTTGGTTATTATGATTGTTGCTGCTACTTATTGCCCGAGGTCCTTCTTTTCTGGCCGGTCCTTCTCCCTGGCCGAGGAGCCGCACTTTGAGAACACTCCCCACCCATCTACCCCTGCATCATGGCAACCTCTTCATTCATGGAGAGACTGGAAGCATCTTCTGGTTCCCCGAGAGCCTCTCCATCACCTTCTCAGCCCTCTCACCTGTCTCCTCGGTGCCTGTTCCTCTGTTCCCATTGCTATATCACAGCACCTCACAGAGCTCGCCCCTCCCTCACTGAGCCAACTGTCTGAATCGGGCTTTACCTAGGGAATAAGAAGTTGTGCCCGTAAATATCCCCCTTCTCACGACGTTTCATTCCGACTCCTGCTATCTCATTTTGAGAGGGAGGGAGAGAAGGAGAGGGAATGGGGACTCTTTCCCCTGCCGTGCCTGAAAATATTATAATACCTTCCAGGCAGCATTATTCTTTGTGTTTTTTATACTTTCTTCTTTTCCTAATGTTCCTATTTCCCCCTTTAGTTACTAGAGGGCAAAGACTGGTCCAACGAAGATCTGTGGCAAAGCAAGATTTAATAAAATAGAGTGCCTGTTTAACTAGGGTCTGAAAGAATCAGCAAAGAATTTGGTTTCAGGCAATAATAATAAACAATGTAAACAATCATTGAGACTGTTAGGATCATATGAAATACCTGTGGCAAGGGGGAAACTAGGAGCAAACAGATCGATGGAATCTGAAAATAATTCGTGGAGTTTGGAGGAGGCCATTACAAGACCATGATAGGTGCCTCTCCTCCTTTGTGACTAGAGAACTGGCCAAAGGGAAGAGGATGGGTCAAGCTAGTTCACCCACAATCTCTCAGAAACGTAAAGGCGCCTGCCTGAAAGGGTGGAGCTTGCATCGCTCTCTTCTCTGATTGTACCCAGAATACTGTGGCCTTTTAATTCCCAAATGCCTGTCCAACCTCATGGCCTAGACAGCCTTGCCAGGGCTCTTCTGAGGGTGGCTCTCCTCAGAGCTGGAGACAGGGTGGGGGGACGCTGTCCCTGTGCTTTCGGGGTGCAGAGTGCAGTGCTAGTGAGCTGGATGAGGACAGTCACTCTCTCAGGGAACACAGACTGGCCACCACTGTGGGTGGAGCCCCATGTGGCACCTGGAGGATGTGAAGGTGTATGACATACATACTTTGCCCACAGGTACTTCCAGTGCAGGTGGGGAGAGAAGAGTTATGCTCATACAATTTAAAATCCCTGGCCCTGGGCTTCCCTCATGGCGCAGTGGTTAAGAGTCCACCTGCCAATGCAGGGGACGCGGGTTCATGCCCCAGTCCGGGAGGATCCCACATGCCGCAGAGCAGCTGGGACCGTGAGCCATGGCCGCTGAGCCTGTGCGTCCAGAGCCTGTGCTCTGCAACGGGAGAGGCCACAACAGTGAGAGGCCCACGTACTGCAAAAAAAAAAAAGATCCCTGGCCCTCAGTATTCTCAGTTTTAAAAAGAGAGAGTTGGCCTGAGATGCCTCCATAGTCCACCCCTTCCTGCCCTACCGTTGTTTAAAAGCCTTGAACTGAGATGTGCATCCCCTTAACAGAGCATCTTGATTAGTGTGTTTGTGTTAAGGACCAAGACTTTGGGAGAAAGTGAGAACCAAGATGGGAGGAGAGGGTATCCATTTGGGATTGTCATTACAGGGTAGCCCAGGATGGAGAAGCTTAGGCGATGCCTTGGAGATGTTTCCTGGATTGACCTGTATCAGTTATCTACTGCTGCATAACAAACAGTCCCCAAACTTAGTGACTTAAAACAATGATCATTTATGTTTTTACTATTCTGTAGTCAGCAATTTGGGCTGGGCTCTGTGTGGTGTTGGTTGGGGTCACTCACATGTCTAGGCTCAGTTGAGATAGTCCACAATGGCTGGGTTCTCTCTTCATGTGTTTCTCACCCTTAAAGAGCCAAACTTTTGTGTCTTCATGTGACAGTGACAACATTCTAAGGGAGAGAGCAGAAGCTGTAAGACCTCTTGAAGTCCAAGGCTCAGAAGTTACACAGGTCACTTTCACTGCATTCTGTTGGTCAAAGCAAATCACAAGGCCAGCCTATATTCTATTGGAAATGTTTCAGCTATATATATGAAAGTAACTGCCTGAGTTAATAGAGTATACGGAATCCACTTTTACGATTTCATTACAAGTGCCATCTACTGTGTAGAATATGTATTAGTCTGTTTAGCTATTACTTATTGAGCATTTATTATGTGCCAAGCATTGTGCAAAATATGTAGTTTTATATACATTATCTGTAATTCACAACAACTCTGAACAGTTACTGTGATTATCCTCAATTTATGGATGAAGAGAAAGGCCTAGAGAGGTTAGTTGACTTGCCCTCAGCTGGTCAGCAATGGTGCTGGCCTTGGTACCCAGCTCTGTCAGACTGACTGTGATTTAAGAATTGACTTATTTGACAGGGCCCCTCATATTACCACTCGAATGTTCTGGAAAACTGTTCTTACCACGGTTGCCTTTGGTGAAGTACAGTGGTGCCCTGGGAATCTGAGACTGTGTGTGGGCCATTTGCTCCAGAGCTGAGACCTGCAGGGTGTTTGCTGTCCTCGTTTGCTTTCTTTCCCTCCGTGTGAGGCCTTCCCTGACCTCTGCGGTCCCTGCACCTACTTATTGCTTCTGTCTGTGCTCTTCTTGTGCTGATATCAGCTCTTTTCTCCCATGCATTCAGTTCTCCTCAATTTTATTTAATCAGATCTCGTGTTTGAGGTTTCTTCACTGGTTCTAGGTTTGTGACTTTCATGGACTTTTTTGGAGTTGATGATAAGATGCTGGATGAATAGGTTATTAGTGTAAATGCATTCAGGCCCTGTATCACTTAGAAAACTAAATTAGCAATAGAGATCATAAACAAGAGCAGCTTAAATAATTAAAAAAAATTTTTTTTCCAGTAAAGGAAGCCTAGAGGTAGGCATTTGGGGCCAGTATGAAATATTCAGTTATCTGGGACTTTTATCACAACATTCCACCATCCTTACTTTAGCGTCTTCACGGTCCAAGATGGCTGCTGGAGCTCCAGCTAATGCGACTTTTTAAGAGCTTTTATGTGAACCCCCCCAGAAACTGCTATGTATATCCTATTAGCCACCTCTATCTGCAAGGTTGTCTTGGAAATGTAATTTTCCACGTAGGTAAGTCACCAAGGTTTCTAAGTCATAAGGAGAGAATGATTATTAGGTCAGAAAACAAGTCTCTAAATCAGATCCTCTTCATGAAACCCACCTGTTTGCAGGGACTGGAGGAGAGAACAGGCAATTCTCCCATTTTATAGGTGCAAAACTTGAGGCTAAAGAAGGTCATAGTAGCAGAACTGGGACTAAGCCCTGGGACTCCTGGTCACTTCTCTGGCTAGCCCAATGAAGAGCTAAGATGGGATACCATTCCCACCCCTCCTATACACACATATCACATGTGTGTACCTGTATGACAAGGGTCTGTCAGTGAAATAACTCATTGCAATGTGCTCAAGTGGAAAAAATATTCTAGATGCAGTAAGTTTCCCCTCTTCCCCTGCCCCCTCTCCTGAAAAAGCTGGTTAATTGGATATCTCTGTTAAACATGTACCGCCTGTTAGTTTGCTGGCTGGCAGTGTGGGAGAGCCAGGGAGCCTGGGGCCGAAGCCCTTGGGTTTCTAGAATAGCTTAATGAGGGTGATTAGAAGGGATGCAGGTGGGGAAATTCCTTACCTCATATCCTAATACTGCTGCCTTTGTTGGGGACCTCTGCTGGGGCAAACCCATGACTGCTCGGTCTCAAGGCTGACCCTTGAGACACTGCTTGGTCTCAAGGCTGATCTGACCCTGCATCCCTTCTGCAAGCCCCAGTGTAAAGCCATCCTCCAGCTCTTCCCTCAGGAAGCTGAGAAGCTCTTTTGTCCGGGAGCCCAGTGTGTAATCACATGCAGTTACCGGGCTGGGATCTTCCTGTCAATTTAGTCTTCAGGATTTTTTCTTTTACATGTTGCTGGCACAGAGCCTCGGCTTGGGGCTTGCTATCTCAGAATGCAGCTCAGGGGTGCCCAGCCGCAGAGTCAGGGACCCTCTGGACCGAGATGTTCTAGCTCCACCTCTGCCTCCTGCCCTCCCCTTTTCACATTTCTAGCTGCTTCCCTTGGAGTTCTTTTGGGTGCAGAGCACAGGGTGCAAGGTTTTCAGAGCTGGTTGCTTGCTAGGTCCAATGGAGAGATGAGAAAGCTGAAGGAGAGTCTCTCTCATGCCCTCTGAAGTAGGGGGGCTGCTTGTCAATTCTGGTAATTGTTCCATGTCAGTCACATTTATACATATGAAAACAGAAGTAGTTCCTTGTGTCCTGTGTCTGTGTGGGAAGCCTCTCACCTTCCTTCCGGAAACCTGGTGTGCGGGGAATTGCCCTGGGGCAGGCATCCAGGACCAGCTTTGGATAAAGCCCTAACTTCCCCCACCCTGGTTTTTCTCACCTGAGAAATGGGGGTGATACTACAACTGCCTGCCTTAGTTACCCCCCAGGGTGGGTAAGAAGGAATAGACATGAAAATGCCTTTTAACTCTTGTACAAAGATGGTCCTGCTCTCAGCACACTCCTTCGTCCTCTCTTTGGCCGGAGTCCCTTACTGGGCAAGCATCTCACACATCTCACAGGTGTGTCATTCTCCAGGTCATCCAGGTTGGGAGCTGGCAGAGAGTAGGGAGCAGACCCTAGAGCCAGGCCTGTTTCATACGCAGACTTAACTGCATCCTGGGCTCACAGCTTGCTTGCTAGCGGCAGGGTAGAGGGAAGAATAGAGAAAACATATAGTAGGGACACTAGGGGCGGGATAGCGGGGGAGGCAAGAGGCGGTGGTGAGAGATAAGAGGCACAGACCCAGTTCTGCCACTTACTGATGTGCAAGGCAAGTTGCTTTACCCTTCTGTGCCTCCATTTTCTCCACTGGAAAATGGGCTCAATAGTAATATTTACATCACTGGGTTATTCCAAGCATTAAATGAGTTAACAAAGCACTTAGAAAAGTACATGACACTTAATAACTTTTCACTGTCACTGTTGCTACCTGTTTGTGGGTTTATTGATTTTCCCATACCACGGGGTAGAGACCCTCTGAACCTGGATTTAAGACTGGACTGTGGGGAAAAATCTGAAGGTTGGGATCCTGGCTACCTGGGATGTAAGGACGGCATGCAGGTGAAAACTTGAGCTCCGTGGGTTGGCCCTTGACAGTTTGGGTTCCGAGCTCTATCCCCCTCCCCCAGTGTGGTGCCTGGCCCTCGGGTGCCCAATAAGTACTTGTTCCCTAGAGTCTGCCTTGCTCTCCCCGCATCTGTAGGGAGGAAGTAAGGCACTGCCACTGTCTGAGCCGTAGCCCAGCATCGCTGAGCAAATTCAAGGCTCCCACCCCAGGTGTGGGTGCTGGGATTCCAGCCTCAGCAAAGTGGCACTTGGCTGACATGCATTAATTCATCTCTTCTCCGCCCTGGCCTGTGCCTGATATGAATGTGATCCAAACAGCACTTGCTACAGACCAAACCGGACTGTGAGTGAACCTAGCTCTGCTGACTTCAGAGGGAGCTGGGCTGGCGGCTGAGCGCAGGCGCTGGGCTGGCAGCTTTCCGAGCGGGTCTCCCACGCGTGAACTGGCTGAAGCAGGGCCTCGGCTTCCTGGCCCAAGAGCAGATGTTGTCGGGTCCACCAGGCCCCTCAGCAGCAGACGATGGGCCCGGTGAGCAGGCCTGAAGGCTCCGCACCACATCTGTGGACCATAGACGCTCATGGGACAGATGCTGTCCGGCACCCCCAGTTGCCAGGCCGCCGTCCGGGCCCTGATGGGCATTTGGGGGCCTCCTCTGTACTCCCTGTGCCTCAGTTTCAGTCTGGCTCCATCTCCCTCCATCTCTCTCACTCATCCCACCCTCTGCACTGACACCAGTTACCCAGAGCAGGGCCTGATCAATTCACTCGGCTGCTCCGACGCTCTGACCCACTGTGGTGGAGGGAAGGGGGCAGCAGTGTGCTGGACCCTTGCTCAAAGTTCTCTCTTCCCCCATCCTGCCACCGGGCCCACCTTTTCACCATGTGAGGTGCTCCTCCTACAGATTAAGGCATCGCCACGTGTTTAAATGCCAACAGCCAGCCACCCATATCTCTTTCTCCCTCCATTCCTGTTGACAGTGTAGCTGTTGCTACTCATTTTGCCTCCTAAACCTAAATGATTCAGTGGATTCTGTAACTTCAGTTACATCAGCCGTCATTCTCTCCGCTCCAAGACTGTGAGCCTTGGAGAGCAAGACAGCATTTTCTACCCCCTCAGCCTTCACCCGTGCCAAGCAGATCCACAGAAGAGCTCTTCCTTTTTAGTGGCTGACTGGAGAAAACAAACTTCTGTTCAGCACCAGAAATAACTTGAAAACAATCAAAATGGCCTGCAGTGCGGTCAGTTGCCTGCTGAGGTAGTGAGCTCACTGTCACTGGGATTGCTCCCACCCAGTGTGGACGACAGTGAGCTGGGGTGTCCTGTGGAGGGATCTTGCACTGAGTAGACAGTTGCCTTGGATGTCCCCTCAGGGTCTGGTGATATCAAGATGGAATAAGGAAGGTGAGCAGAATTATGGAGACTGGTCTTTTTAACCCCGGTCTCAGGGGCGATATACTTATTAATCAACTTACTTATTATTTTATACTGTGCTCACTTTAAAAACAAAACCAAAAAAAACTGGTGGCATTCTGAGCTTTTAAAGCACATACGTATGATAGAGTAACTAACATTAAAGTGGAGACCATACGATCCAGCAATTCCTCTTTGGGTGAACATCCAAAAGAAGGCAGAGACTTGAACAGATACTTGTGCGTTCATGCTCACAGCAGCATTATTCACCGTAGGCAAAACATGGAAGCAACCGAAATGTTTGTTGATGGTTGAATGGATAAGCAAAATGTGGTCTGTATAGACTGTAAATACAATGGAATGTTATTCAGCCTTAAAAAGGAAGGAAATCCTGACACACGCTACAATACGGATGAACCTTGAACACATCATGCTAAGTGAAATTAGCCAATCACAAAAGTACAAATACTGTATGATTCCACTTATATAGATATCTGGAGTAGTCAAATTCATAGAGACAGAAGGTAGAGTGGTGGTAGCCAGGGGCTGGGGGGAGGAGGGACTGGGCAGTTGGTACTTAATGAGTACAGAGTTTCGTTTGGGAAGATGAAAAAGTTTTGGAGACGGATGGTGGTGATGTTTGCACAACAGTGTGAAGGTGCTTAATGCCACTGAACTGTACCCTCGAAAATGGTAAATTTTACGTTATCTATATTTTAACCACAATTTTAAAAAATGGACTTGGAGGGAAAGAAGCCACCAGCCCTTCCGGGCGGGCACTCTGCGGCAGGCAGCACAGCATCTTGGGCACTGACACCCAGTCCCTGCCTGCACGCGATGCCTGCTCTCACATCGGGACAGGCTGGTGCAAGTCCAGGTAGCTTTGACTTACCTCGTCCTGCATTTGCCTCACAGGTCGTCAGAGCTGTGCGTTTCGGAGGCCGTTTTTCATACCAGCCCTGCATTTTGACAGCTCCATGGAGCCACCCACACTCGGAAGCTCAGTGCATTCCTACCCTCAGTGTGGTCCATTAGCCAGTGCCCTTTTTGCTTTGGCACCAGTTCTCATCCTGGTCCAAGTTCTCGGGCAAGTTCTTTAACCACATGGGATGCACTGCTTTTAGTTCAGAACAACCAGAACCAGTGCCCCAAGGAGAGGTTAATAAATTTGGATAAAGCACATGCTTTTTCTTCCTTCTTCTTCCTATTGTCTAAAATTTAGCGGTTTTCTTTTCAGATCTGGTAGAGTTAAGGTGTTTGCTTCACTGATGTCAAGAGTAATGAGGTGCTGGTGGAGGTGGAGCGTTCTCATGTGAGTGCCATCAGCAGGCTTTGCATTCGGGCCATTGTGTCTCCCAGTGTGCGTGGGAGAGGCCAGTGAAGATGGTGACACCCAGGGCAAGAGTGGGTCTGCTCCACACAAGCACAGGATGCGCTGGTACAGTTGTTAGGACCCTCGCTGAAGGCTCTTCTGCAGCACGCTCTCCTGGCTGGGTTAATTTCCTGACACTGGGTGGCTTGGGAAAAGGAAAACCAAAGTAAAGGCACCGTGTCATTGAAAACAAGGTCCTGGAGATTGAGAAAGTTAAGGGACACTGGGATTTAGGATCACACCCAGGGCATAAAGCCACCTAGGCCTGGTCCGGTTCCTCTGACGTAACAGCCTCGTTCCTCCCAAAGGCCTTTGTGCAGCAGATCCTGCGGGTAGAACACTGACCACCAACCCTGAGTCACCACCATCAGCCCAACACCATTGGCTTTGGTCCTACCCAGAGCCCGTCACCCCTCTGCTGTGTCCATTTTGCCTGTCACCCCTGCCTCACAAGCTCCAAGGCCTCTTGTCCCTCTCTTTCATGCTGTGTTTACACCACTTTGAAGAGTGTTTGACACATCTAAGTTCCATCACAGTTCCAGATGTAGTTGGTACAGTTAGGATATCTTCAGCTAGTTCTGAGGGTATTAACCAGGGAATATGAAACTGTGGAGCAAGTGCTCACTTTACAATATGAATATGAAAAAGTATATATATATGAGAATATACATATATTAATACACACACACACACACACATATATATATATATATAAAACCAAATCACTTTGCTGTACACCAGAAACCAACACAACTTTGTAAATCAACTATACTTCAATTAAAAAGAAAAGAGTGCTTGCCAAATGAGTGACTCAAAGTCAGGCCAGCTCCTCACTGAGGTTACCTCATCTGAGAAGGGGGCCTTTTCTCTGGGTGAAGGGAGGTCTGCACCCTCCTGCAGCAAGGAGCCAGGCAAGTAGGCAAGCCGGCTGGGGGGGGGGGGGGCGGGCAGCAGAGCAAGGCTTCTCTCATTGGCTGGAGGGGAGGCCCTCCCTCGGGTGTCTGGGCCAGACTGTGTGCCTGGCTGGGGTTGGTTCTGAGGAACTTTGTAGCTCCCACACGTGGCAGCTCACCCAGTGACGTGGAGAGGAAGACTTGTGGGATCCCCTGAACTCAGCCGACATTCCCCTGCGCACACCTGGGTTAACTCACCTCTCCAGACTCCACCTTGTCTGGCATTACCCACCACATCAGCCATTCAGCAATGAATCAGAAACTAACTTGTCCCATCTCTTCTCTTGGCTTGGATTTTTTTTTTTTTAATTAATAAACTTGATTTTTAAGAGCAGTTTTAAGTTCACAGCAAGACTAAGCAGAAAGTACAGTGATTTCTCATATGCCCCCTGTCTCCACACATGAATTATCAATATCCCCATTATTAGAGTGGTTCACTTGTTACAACTGATAAACCTACATTAACACAGTATAATCACCCAAAGTCCACTGTCTACATTTGGGTTCACTCTTGGTGTTGTACATTCTGTGGGTTGTGACAATGTATAATGACGTGTATCCACCATTGTAGTATCTTACAGAATAGTTTCACGGCCCTAAGAATCCTCTGTGTTTTGCTTACTCGGCCCTCCCTCCCCCAGACCCTTGGCATCTATAGATCTTTTAGTCTCCATAGTTTTGCCTTTTCCAGAATGTAGTATAGTTGGAATCATACAGCATGTCGTCTTTCCAGATTGGCTTCTTTCACTCGTAGTATGCATTTAAGTTTCCTCCATGTATTTTCATGACTTGATAGCTCATTCCTTTTTAGTGCTGAATAATATTCCATTGTCTGAATGTATCAAAGTTTATTTATCCATTCACCTATTAAAGGACAGCTTGGTTGCTTTCAAGTTTTGGTAATTATGAATAAAAGTGCAATAAACATCAGTGTGCAGAATTTTGTATGGATATAAGTTTTCAACTCATTTGGGTAGATACCAAGGAGCATGATTGCTGGATTGTATGATAAGAGTTTATTTAGTTTTGTAAGAAACTGTCTCCCAAAGTGAATATACCATATTCTGCTTTCCCACCAGCAATAAATGCAGTTCTTATTGCCCCAAATCCTCTCCAGCATTTGGCGTGGTCAGTGTTTTGGATTTTGTGGTATCACATTTTTGTTTTAATTTGCAATTCTCTAATGACATATTATGTTGAACATTTTTTCATATGCTTACTTGCCTTCTTTGGTGAGGTGTTTGTTCAGGTCTGTTGCCTATTTTTTAATCAGCTTGTTCATTTTCTTATTGTTGAGTTTCAAGGGCTGTGTATTTTGCATAATAGTCCTTTATTGTATGTGACTTTTGCAAATATTTTCTCACATATTCTTTTGAAAATGCCTTTCACAGAGAAGAAATTTTTAATTTTAACAAAGTCCAGCTTATCAGTTATTTCTTTCATGGATTGTGCCTTTGGTCTTCTTATTTAAAAAGTCGTCACCATGCTCAATGTCATCTAGGCTTTTCTCTGTTATCTTCTAGGGGTTTTATAGTTTTGCATTTCATGTTTAGGTCAATGATCCACTCTGAATTAATTTTTGTGAAAGGTGTAAGATCTGTGTCTAGATTCATTTTTTTGCACGTAGATGTACAGTTGCTTCAGCTCCACTGGTTGAAGAGAATTTTTTCTTTGTATTGTCTTTGTTCCTTTGTCAAAGGTCAGTTGACTGTATTTACGTGGGTCTATTTACGGGTTCTCTATTCTGTTCCATTGATCTATTTGTCTATTATTTCATCAGTACCACACTGTCTTGATTATTATAGCTTTATTGTACTTCTTGAAGTCAGGTAGTGTCAGTCCTCGAACTTTGTTCTTTTCCTTCAGTATTGAGTTGGCTATTCTGGGTCTTTTACCTCTCCCTATAAAATTTATGGATTTTAAAAAACAACTTAATTGAGATATAGTTCATATATCATGCAATTCACCTATTTAAAGTATATAATTCAAAGATTTTTAGGGAATTCCCTGGTGGTCCAGTGGTTGGGACTCTGTGCTTCCGCTGCCGGGGGCCCGGGTTTGATCCCTGGTCGGAGAACTAAGATCCCATAAGCTGCCTGGTGAGGCCAAGAAAAAAAAGGGAGGGGACTTAATAAATTCACAGAGTTTGCAACCATCACCACTGTCTAATTTCGGAACATTTTCATCACCCCAGAAAGATACCCTATACCCATTAGGAGTCACTCCCCATTCTCCCCTCCTCCAACCCCCGGCAGCCACTTAATCTATTTTCTATCTCTATGGATTTGCCTCTTCTGGCCATTGCATGTAAATGAAATCATGTAATATGTGGTCTTTTGTGACTGGCTTCTTTCACTTTGCATAATGTTTTCAAGGCTCATACATCCAAGGTCCGCATGTATTAGAACTTCATTCTTTTCTACGGCTGGAAAATATTCCACCATTTGGCTATACCACATTTGATTTATCTACTCAATTGATGGGCACTTGTTTCCGTATTTGACTATTTTGAGTAATGGTGGTGTGAATATTCATGTACAAGCGTATGTGTGGACGTATATTTTCATTTCTTTGGGGTATATACCTAAAAGTGGAATTGCTGGATCCTATGGAAGCTCTGTGTTTAAGCTCTTGAGGAACTGCCAGAATGCTTTCCAAAGTGGCTGCACCATTTTACACGCTCGCCAGCAGTGCCCGAGGGCTCCAGTTTTCCCACATCCTTGCCAATACTCGTTATTAGCTAACTTCTTGATTCTAGTCATCCTAACAGGTGTGATGTGGTATCTCAGTATGATTTTGATTTGCATTTCCCTGATGTTGAGCCAAGATGCTTACTGGCCATTTGTATAGATCCCTGGACCATTTTTTAAGCATTGGGTTGTCTTTTTATTTTTGAGCTCTAAGATGTCTTTATACATTATAGACAAAAGTCCTTTATCGGTATATGATTTACAAAACTTTTTTTTCCCATTCTGTGGGTTGTCTTTCCACTTTCTTTCTTTTTTTTTTTTTTGCGGTACGCAGGCCTCTCACTGCTGTGGCCTCTCCCGTTGCGGACCACAGGCTCCGGAAGCGCAGGCTCAGCGGCCATGGCTCACGGGCCCAGCCGCTCCGCGGCACGTGGGATCTTCCCGGACCGGGGCACGAACCCGTGTCCCCTGCATCGGCAGGCGGACTCTCAACCACTGCGCCACCAGGGAAGCCCATGTCTTTTCACTTTCTTGATGACGTCCATTGAAGGAAAAACGTTGTAAACTTTGAAGAAGTCTGATTTATTTTTTCTTTTGTCACTTGTGCTTTTGGTGTCATAGGACAGAATTTTTAAATGAATTTTCTTGTGAACTTTTGGTAACTTCGTGTCATGCCAACTCAACTAAAATTTAAGCTTGTCAAGGGCAGAATTCATGTGAAATTCATTGTTGTATCCGTTCCAGTGTCTGGACTTGTTGATTTGATTCGGATCTTACTTATACCTGGGGTCAGAATGCAAACACTCATCTCACAGAGGTTTCCAGACACCAGTTGCCTCTTCAGCCTCTTTAGACGCTGTGCGTCACATTTTGAACCTGAGGACTGGATAACAGGTGCCAGCATGGACCATCCATCAGCTCCTCAGCATCAGAGAGGGTTGGACGATATTGCACTGGTCGAAGCCTCTTTCTTCTTTTTCTCACTCTGTAATATCCATCTTTGTATAAACACATCCAGGGGAATATTTTCTATTTTGCCTTATGGGCAACAGCTGCTGTTTTTGCCAGGCTGTCATCTATTTAGTTGTTACTTTTTCGACTTTATTTTTAAACAGTATAACATGGAGAACAGCAACACTGAATGCAGGACAGATGGAGACCATATCCAAATAACAGACTTCCAGAGCCACCCTAATACAAGTGACAGGCGTGGGGTGGGGATAAAACCAGACTGCTGGATCGCTAAAAGCAAATAAATATCAATACATCACAAACTGTATGAGGAAAGGAGGAGCAGATAAGGAAGTGGCACCCCTGAGCCATCCTTCTGCTACCAAGAGTCTGAGATGGTGGGAAGGGGGTGGATGAGGCCAAGTTGCCAGAGCTTCCAGGTCAGTCTGAGGTGAGAAGAGCTGACAGAGCCCTCCTGGGGCCGGCGACAAATTCCACATTTGGTGGCTGGAGACGGTAAAGAGCCAGCAGGAGGAAGTAAAGCGACATCTCTCTTATCTGGGTAAGGCTCCAGGCGCAGTGCCAGCTATTTCCCCCTCTTTCTCTCCCAGAGAATAAGCAGAAGTTAGAGAGAAGCGAGTTTGCAGATTGGGGTTTTGAAAAAAGGAAAAAGAGAAAACTCATTTTATTAATTACCTCCAGAGCAGCCAGCGCTTGAAACAAACCAGGGCCTGAGATACAGGCCTCTGTTGTCCCCAGTGGCCACATCTGTGTACAGTCTCCACAGTGGCCGCTGCACTTGACAACCCCTCTCCAAAAGCCACTCTCGTCTACTTGTCTTTTCAAAGTGGACTAGGTGCTGGTACAGGTGCCTTCTCACCCTTGGGGCTGACCTCTGATGCATTAACTTCTTTACTGGAACGCTGCTTGGTTCCGAAGCCTCCTGGGCACATGTTCCGCCACCCAAGGCCAGCTTTAGCCTTCACTTCTACCCTGACTGGTCCTGCTTTATTCTCCTCCTGTCTTCCCACTGAAGTCCTGTCCTCCCCACGCCTGCCCCCCACCCCCTCTACCTTCTTGGTAAAGTGCCTAAATCTGAAGTGTGTAGCTTGAAGAATTTTTACAGGCTAAACACTCTTTTAATCAAACCATGATCATGTTATAGAACATTCCAGCCCTCCAGACGGCTCCCTCCTGCCTCCTTCCAGTTGGTACCCTCTCAAGAATAACCACTACCCTGACTTCTGTCATCATACAACAATTTGATGTTTTGAACTCATATAAATGAGTTCACATTCACTGCTTTTATATTTCACTTGGCATTATACCCATGAGATGTATCCATTTTGGAGAATATGCCAGAGGTTCATTCTTACTTGTTGCTGTGTAGCTTTCATGGTGTGGCTATACTACGATGTATTTTCCCATTCTACTGCTGATGGACATTTGGGTCACTTCTAGTTTGAGAATATTTTGAAAAAAAGCTTCTAAGAACATTCTTACTGATGTCTTTTGGTGTACATAAATATCATTTCTGTTGGGTACATACCTAAGAGTAGAATTGCTGGGTTATATGGGTTACATGGTATATGTCTCTCTATATAGACATATATATATGTCTTACACAACACCTTACACAACCACTCACCAGATATTAGCTTTCATAGGTATTGTCAAACACTCTTTTGAAGTACATAGTCTTTAGAGTTCATTTCTACCAGTAATTTAAGAGTTAAGTTCTCCACATCCTCACCAACACTTGGTATTTTATTTTAGCCATTCCGGTTGACGTAGTGATAATGTCGCTGTGCTCTTATTTTTGCATTTGCATGATTTTACTTGTTTACTGGCCCTTTTGATATCCTTTTTTGTGAAGTGCCAGTTCAAATATTTTCCCATTTTATAATTGGTATGTCTGCACTTTTCTCATTTGCAGGCTTTCTTATATTCGAGATATTAGTTCTCTGTCACGTATTTTTTCTCTGTGGTTTGCCATTTTACTCTCTTAACGATTTTTTGATTAACAGATGTTCTTCATTTTAATACAGTCTAATTTATCAGTCTTTTTGGTTTTTGTTAGTGGTTTTCCCATCCTGTTTACATACCTTCTTTGTCAACCCAAGGTCATGAAGATATATTCTCCTGTGTCTTTGTTTAGCAGCTTGTTTTTTTTTTTGTTTTTTTTTTGTGGTACGCGGGCCTCTCACTGTTGTGGCCTCTCCCGCTGCGGAGCACAGGCTCCAGACGCGCAGGCTCAGCGTCCATAGTTCACGGGCCCAGCCGCTCAGCGGCATGTGGGATCCTCCGGGACCGGGGCACGAACCCGTGTCCCCTGCATCGGCAGGCGGACTCTCAACCACTGCGCCACCAGGGAAGCCTGCAGCTTATTGTTTTACCTTTCATGTTTAGGTCTGTGATCCATCTCAAATTAATTTTTGTTTAGATATCCAGTTGACTCAGCACCATTTACTGTATACATCATTCTTCTTTCACTGAATTGCAATGGAGACTTTGTCATTAGTGATCCTATATGAATATGTCTCTTTCTGGACTCTGTTCATTGGCCTACTGTCTGTCCTTGCACCCATACCACCCTATCTAATTACTGAAACTTTAGAGTAGTAGTCGTCCTGGTATCTCGTAGTGGAACTTCTCCAACTTTGTTCTTTAGGACTGCCTTGGCTATTCTAGGTCCTTTGAATTTCCATGTAATTTTAAAATCACTTGTCAGTTCTCACACACACGTACACTAACACATGTGGACCAGTCTGCTGGGATTTTGGTTGGACTTGCATTGAATCTATAGATCAAATTGAAGAAAACAGACATCTTAACACTACTGATCCTTTCACTTGATGGATGTAGTACCTCCATTTGTTCGTCTTTGCTTTCTCTCACATTGTTTTATACTTCTCAGTATAGATATTGTGCCCATATTTCACTGGATTTATTTCTTAGGTATTTAATTCTTTTGGATGCTATTGTAAGTGCTAAACATTTTTTTAATCTTGCATTTGTTTATTACTAGTCTATAGAAAATACGATTGATTTATGATTATGGACCTTGTATTCAGCAACCTTGCTAAAACTTCATTTACTAGTTATAGTCTTGTCTTAACCAAACTATAAACTAACTGGGAAAGGACATCCGCTAACCCCTCTGCGAATGCTACACCTCAATAAATACTCACTGACTGTCCTAAAATCTTCCCACAGCAGGAAGAGGAGAAAGAGGGATGTTCTCCATGCCCTGGGGACCCCATGATTATTAGTCCCTAGGCAGGTATAAACCCTCTCAAGCTTGCTCCCCACCCAACCCTCAAGATGAGCTCCTTTTTTATCGTTTACCATCCCTTGCCACCATTAAAATGAGTCCTTACCTCTTTGCTTAGTGGCTAAGAGAGGTCATGCAGAGGCCAAATGGAAATCACTGGGGGGACGGATGGAAATGAAAGTTACATGACCCCTCCCTACCCTCCAGGGATCACAGCTGGGCTTCTGTGGGAGGCTCTGGCCTGGGCTGGGCTATGTGGGCAAAGAAGGGCGCCCTGACACCGAGAAGTGGGTGTGTGCTCATTTGGGGCCTTGGAACACCTTACGCAACACTTACCAAATATTCACCAGGGTCCTAATCTGGGCAACCCTTTGCTTGGTCCTCAGTTTGGGATACAGCAATGCATGCAGCACGGACCTTATCTTCCAGGATTGTGCTGTAGATGATAAGGAGGCAAAGCCCATGCTACCTGAAGAGGAGGAGTCCCTGAACTGGGGCAGGAGACCTGGGTTTGACTTCTTACTCATCACCAGCAAGCTCGAGACCTTCCAACACATGCCTTCCTGCTCTGCATGGGCCTTGCCTCCCAGCAAAGGTATAAGGGGGAATTAGTCATTCTCTACAGTGGCATCCAGCGCTGAGGCTTTACCTTAGAAACAGTCTGGAAGGGAACACTCAAAATCAGTAGTCAAGCAAGCATGGAGCTAGTGAGAGCAGTGGTGTGTATTTAGCTGGAACGATCAGTGCAGGTCAGGGGTTAAGAAGGTTTACAGGGGAGATGGGTCTTGAGTGAGAGGTTTGGGATGGGAAAAGTTGGAGGGGTGGAGAGGAGGGGTCTAGCCCCGCTGTGTGTCAATTCTGGGGGGACCCTAATCTGGGTATCCTCTCCCCACCAGAGATGGCCTCATGGAGTGGCCTGGGTGTAAATCAGGGATGGAAAGAATGCAAAAGGTGGTGGCCACCTTGGAGAAAATGGGTGAGCACCACGAGGTGAGGGCCCCCGACTACAGGTGTGCGAGGGAGGCCTCACACTGTGGCTGACAGGTTGGGACACCTGGTTCAGGCTCAGAGACCCAAGTAAAATCGTCAAGGAGGGCCTACAGCTGTCACTGAAAAATCACCAGAGAAATCGTTTTTCTTTTTTTTTTTTTTTTGCGGTACGTGGGCCTCTTACTGTTGTGGCCTCTCCCGTTGCGCAGCACAGGCTCCGGATGCACAGGCTCAGCGGCCATGGCTCACGGGCCCAGCTGCTCCGCGGCATGTGGGATCTTCCCGGACCGGGGCACGAACCTGTGTCCCCTGCATCGGCAGGCGGACTCTCAACCACTGTGCCACCAGGGAAGCCCTCTTTTTTTTTTTAATGTATTTATTTTTGGCTGCATTGGGTCTTCGCTGCTGCGCGGGCTTTCTCTAGTTGCAGCAAGCGGGGGCTACTCTTTGTTGCGGTGCGCGGGCTTCTCCTTGCAGTGGCTTCTCTTGTTGCGGAGCACGGGCTCTAGGCACGCGGGCTTTGGTAGTTGTGGCAGGTGGGCTTAGTAGTTGTGGCGCGCGGGCTCTAGAGCGCAGGCTCAGTAGTTGTGGCTCATGGGCTTAGTTGCTCCACGGCATGTGGGATCTTCCCGGGCCAGGGCTTGAACCTGTGTCCCCTGCATTGGCAGCCGGATTCTTAACCACTGCACCACCAGGGAAGTCCGTCACCAGAGAAATCTTGGGTAGAAGATACCCCTCCTCAGAGGCTCTCCTTCTCTCACCCCTGTAGTGCAACCACTTGGGGGGGTGGTCCTTCCTTCATTTAACATTTATGGAGCACCTCTCCTGTGGCCGGATGCTGTGGATAGAAAGATGAGTAAGACACAACTCCTGCCTCCGGGAATGGTTTATAAGATGGTGGCGTGGGTGCCGTGGTGGAGCTGAGCCCGGACCCCAGGGACACCCAGCCCGGATGGTGGGGCAGAGGAGGGGAGCCAATGCTGCTACTTCTCAGGGGAAGCAGAAGCCAAAGGTTCAACCCTGAGAGGGTCACAGAGAAACAAGGCCGCTGAAGGCAGGGGAAATGTGGTGGGAGGGGGAGGGGTAAGTTAGGAGTTTGGGACTGGCATATACACACTACTACATATAAAATAGGTAACCAACGAGGACCTACTGTGTAGCACAGGGAACTATACTCAGTATCGTGTAATAACCTATAATGAAAGAGAATGTAAAAAAAAGAATGTATATATATTCGTGTAACTGAATCACTTTGCTGTACATCTGAAACTAACACAACACTGTAAATCTTCAATAAAAATTAATTTAAAAAAGCATCTGTAGGCAGCTCCACAGAGCTGCTGCCCCTACCGTTGGCATCTCCAGAGCACATTTCTGGAATCAGGAGATGACAGAGTCCATTCTTCCACATCTCAGAGCATTCTTGAAATGGACTCAAACTGTTATGTGCCTCTGGCAGCTGTCGGGTTTCCCCAAGTAGGGTGGGTTAAGCCCAGCACTCCCAGAGGAGCCGCCGCCTTCAGCGTCGGGGAGGTGCATGGTCCCCAGCCATGGCGGTTTCAGGGCTGCCACCTCCCCACCTCTTCTGCCTGAACCTTGAGCTATGACTTTCCTGAATTACAGCCACCTTAGGGGACACCCTTTGTGTTGTTTTCAGCCACTTTGGCAGCGGCAAATTGAATATGGACTTTGCTAGAAGGTGGGGACAGAGGGAGGCGGCAGTGAGAGCTCTGGAAAAGAAAAGAGGTGAAAACTGACATGGTGGAGGCAGAGGGCACCAAAGCCAGACACCTGTGCCCTAACGCGCCTGCTCGACAAAGGGCCTGAGTCGGTGCTGGGGCCACGGGTGGGTGTGAGCGAGGGGTGGAGGCAGGCAGTCGAGGGGCCCAGGGGAGAACAAGGCCAGGAGCATGGCCGGGAGCGGGCAGGAGTCGGTGCCAAACTCCAGGCCGGAGATTCCTGGGGAGGTGGGGAGGGCTCCCCTCGCGCCTGAATCTTGCCCCCTGCCCAGGGCCATGGGTGCCAGGCACCACGGAGCCTCCTGACTCTGTGGGCGCCTTTGTTTCCTGGGCGGGCTGCAGGTGAGAGGGTATCTGGCGAGTCATCCTTCGCCTCCGCCCGGGCCGTGCCAGTGTCAACAGTGCAGTCCGTGGTCCAGCTGCCCTTCCGTGTCCTCCCACAGGCTGGGTGTGGTGGGAAAGCAGTGACAAAGGGCTTCCTGACACACGCATACCCTCCCCTGACCAGGATCTGAGAACCCAGGCGGGCCTGGCAGAGGGGGGCTCCCCAGCTTTCTCAGCATTGACACCCACCCCCTCAGCCCAGTGCCGCCCACCCAACACCCTGCCCAGCAGGCTCAACTTGCCTACCTCGTCTCCATCCTCTTCAGCCAGGCTGGGCCAGCTTCTCTGCCCCCACTTTCCCTACTGACTCACCTGCTCTCACCTGGAAGGTCCCACCTCGTCCCTCTGTGTCTCTCTCAATCCCACCCAACCCCCGGAGCTCGGGCTCAGTCCTTCTCAGCAGCCCCCATTCTCGCTGTGCAGATGGATCCCCCAGATCCCGGCCTGCCCACTTGGCTTTGGGCTGCCTCTGTGCGCACGTCTGTTGCCCCCCAGGGACTGCAAGGCATGGAAGGCAGAGTGTTCCCCCTCCAGCCCAGCACCTGATGTACAAAGAGGTCATGTATGTCCCTAAGCACCCTGGTGTGGGAAGGAAGGACGTGGTCCTGCCCGGTGGTATCACCCGCTGAAAATCCTGGGCCCACTAACCCACCTATGTGACTTCCAATGAGACGGGGACCTTGGTGAGCCGGTCCCCTCTAGGATACGGAAGCAGTCAAATCACAGAGGGAGATGGTAGGCTGGGGGCTGGGGGAGCCGCACATCACCACGAAGAGTAGAGGAAGAATTAATACAGAGAGTCCAGGTGACAGCTGGGCATGCCAGGGATGTATGCAGCAACCTGGGCTTTTCCCAAGGAACAATGGAACAAAGGCTGCTGGGAGGTGTGCTGGGAGGTGTCCCCAGAGAGGGACGTGGGCCCGGGATTAGAAAGAGCTGCCTTTTATTTTTGCAGCCGGGTGGTGGGGACACAGGTGTTTGTGATGTTATTTTTATGCCTCTTTGTATGTCTGGAATATTTCATCAAGAATTTTTAAGAGAAAGAGGGGCCTGAGGCCAAGACAAAGGAGGTGGCTCTGGAAAAGACAGAGGGAAGAGTCTTGAGGAAAGGCAGGACACCTGCAGTGCAGGTGGGGGAGGAGCAGAGCTCCAGAAACGGGGAGGAAGCTGCGTGGAAAATCCAAGTCGTGAGTCACTGGGGCTCTGTCCAGAACTCGCCAGAGCGCGGGCAGGATCGAGCCAGGGGTGATGTCATCATGCGAATGGACCACAGATGAGATCCGATAAAGTTTACTAGGATACGGAAGCATCCCCTTCTGTGGTCTGCCAGTCCCCTGGATTTTCATCTGTGGCTTATAACTGCTTCCAGGCACTCAGGCATGGCTGTCAGGGGAGGGTGGGAATTTCCAGTATTGTTGTTGTTGTTTTCAAGAAATCATTTAAAAGTAGCTGAATCTCCTTTTCAGCATGCCTGGTGTTCAGAATCTGAATCTCTGAAGAAGAGCTAAATTATGTATCACGGGGAGGAGGGGGCACTGTGGAGGGGAAATGATTCACTTTACAAAAATGACTTAAGTAACAATGCCTTTAGTGGACTTAAATGAGATTTGAGGTGTTAGGCTGTTTAGACCCAATCTTGTATGGAAAGCAGAGCTCACCTGCCCGGGCGTCTTGGCCTGTTCTGCTGCGTCTCCATCTGTTTCGGGCCCAGTGGGCAGTGCCGAGGGTGGCAGCCCACCCTGCAAGGGGTTCTGAGGAGCCTCTCACCACTGGCCTCTCCCCCAGGGAATGAGACTGTGTCTGTTGCTTTTCAAGTCTGCCTCATAGGGCTCTACAGGGAGCCCACCTACTTTTTGCCCACCCACAAGGCTGCTTGGACCACAGGGCCTAGAGTCTGAGCCGAGAGGAGGGCAGATGGCTGATGGCAGGTCTGGGCCACAGGCTGTGGGAGCACGGTGCTTCTGGAAGCCTCGATCCTAATGACTCAGTGGATTTTAATATTATTTAGAAGAAAACCGTAGTAACACGCTAGCCACTGGCCTCTGGTCTAGGTTTTACACCTAGTGCCTGTGGTATTAGATATTTCATGCCAGCCTGCTCGTGGTTGGCATGGTGGTGTATCAATGAGTCTGGTGTGAATAAAGAATCTGTCTCTTTAGGCAGGGGTTAGATTTGCCATCCTTGTCTTGCCCAGGTTCGGCCACACTGGGCCATTTGCCAGGACTAGAGTGGATCGCAGAATATGTCCGGGTGGGATTTTCTGACCTGTGGACCTGAAGGATGTTCGCAAAAGAGACCAGGTGGAAGGTGTGGATGGTTTTGTGTAGCCTGTGCCTGTGGTGGGTTCTTTGCTGCTCCTTCATGATCAGTCTGCTCTCTACAGTCTCTGGGAACATCCCTGTGTCTGCAGTGTGGAGGCGTTGCTTGCTGTGGACATCCGAGTACTGTCCTCAAGTTGAGCAGGTGGGGAAGCACCTTAAATGGGAGTGGGAGCTGAGGGGTGTTCACAAGAGTGGGTAGAACTTACTAGAAGCTCCTGGCACTGCCATCAGAGGCAGGGTGAGCAGGGGAAAGGGGCCTGTGGACCCTGAAATGGGCAGTGTGCTACGCTGCCCAGGCAGGGGTGGGCAGTGCTGCCGTGTGTGCCAGGGGCTATGGAAGGGTGCGTGTGCTGCTGTGTATGAGGCAGGATGCAGTCTGCTTCACGGGACTGGAAACTCCACCTAGAGCAGCCCGAAGATCAAGGAGAGACTTCTGGTTAAACATGATGACTTGCCCACATCCATTTATCTCTGTCCCCTTTCTAATCATCCCCCCACCCATGGCACTAAAGAAACTGACAGAGCTCAAAAACACAAGGACAGTGAGAACAGGAGAGGAGCTGCCAGCAGGTGAAGGATGTCGGCAAAGCTGTGGAAGCCGGAAAGTCTATGGATGCATGGCTACTCATTTAGCAGAGAGATGAAACCCAAGTGTGGGTAGTGGGAAGAAGCCTCTAGAAGGTTCATCCCACCCCTGCCAACCCTCAAACAGATCAGAAATGGGAGTTTCACATACTTCTGAAGGTGAGGTGAGGAACGGGTCTGAAAACTGGGCAATTGGTTGAAAATCTGCATAAAGAATCTTTAGACCCCAGATCCCCTCCTGCTAACTCCCCCTCTCCACCTTGGTCAAAGACTAGAAGTTTCTTTTCAAAAGGAGATGATTCAGAGAAGTTCTGGACTCTAAGACACTGTGTGCAGCTGAGAGCGAGTTTGCACACTGTACTCAAAACGAGAGAATTTATTTAAAGTTTACATCCCAAGTCATGAGACTTGCAGCTCCTCTCTACTCTGCTCCAAAAATACTGGCAGCCCAGTGTCTGTCCCCCAAGCGGGGTGATTAGAAGTTTCCTTTACAAGTAAACTGATCGGCCCAAGAGGAAAAAAGTTCGACACATACAATATGTGCGAATGTGTATGTATATGTATATGTATGTGTTTACCTGTATATGTGTATACACATGAGTGCATGTGTATGTGCAGGTATGTGTACATATGTTTGTGTGTATATACATACTTACACATACATATATATGTTTGTGTGTGTATACATTCCCTCAAAGAAATGACCAGATTTCTACCTAATCCCTCATAGAGAAATCACTGACTTTTTAGTGTCTTGCTGTTAAATGTAAATGCTGGTCAAGGGTCACCTGGCATTTGTGAAAAGAAAACCTCCAACATGTGGGATCAAGAGAGGGAGAAAACACATAAACTGGGGAGAAAAAGGAGCTGAAAGGATTAGAGCCAAGTCTAGGAGCAGAAAAAAACTTCAAAATAACTATAATTAATGTCCTCAGAGAGATAAGAGGAGATAATGCAACCCTAAAATGAGAATGGAGGCTATCGGAAAGGAACATTCAAAGAATAAGGCAGAACTCTAAGAAGTTAAACATATAATCGCAGAAATTTAAAAATCAGTGGAAGATTTGAAAAGTGAGTTGAAGGACTTTTTTAGATAGTAGGAAAAGAGGACAACAATGTAGGAACTAGGATAGAAAAAAAATGAGGAAATTTGGACGCTCAGTCCAGGAGGGTCAGCAGTAAGGGTCCCAGAAATAGAGAGCACAGACACTTGAGGAGAAGAGATTATCAGAGAAGTTATAGGAGAAAGTTCTCAGGACTGAAGGACACATGCTTCCAGACTCTGTGGAGGAACACAGTGGAGGGAACAGACCTACCACAAGGCCCATCCTTGTGGAGTTTCAGAATGTTAAGGACAAAGAGAAGATACATACCACTTTCAGAGAGGAAGAAAGTAGATTGAATACAAAAGTTGGAGCACAGAACAGAATTGGGCTTTCCAGCAGAGTCCCTGGAAACTAGAAGACACTGGGATAATGCCCCCAGCCTTCCAAGGGAGGGTGGTTTCCACCTTAGCTTTCTCTTCACAGCCAAACAGACTACCAGGAGGGAGAGGGAATAAAGTCGGTTCGTATAGGCATGGTCTCAAAGGAGGTACCTCCTACACACCTTGTACCAATGAAGCAGGAGAGTGGCGTGTATAGTAGACAAAGTAATGGGCCCCCAAAGATATCTGCAACCTAATGCCCAGAACCTGTGAAAATGTGAGGTTACATAGCAAAAGGGAGTTAAGGTTGCAGATGGAATGAAAGTTGCTAATCAGCTGACCCTGAGATGGGGAGATGATTCCGGATTATCCCTTTAGGCCCAGTGTAATCACAAGTGTTCTTAGAAGTGAAGGAAAAAGACAGAGGAGCCGGTGAGAGTGATGCTGTACGGGAGGTCGCTTGTTCTGGAGATGAAGGAAGGGGCCATGCCAAGCAATGTGATCACCCTCTGGAAGCTGAACATGGAGACAGCCTCTAGAAGCTCTTCTCCCCTAGAGCCTTCAGAAGGAATGTGACCTTGCCAACACCTAGGTTTTAGCCCGGTGAGACCCATTTCAGAGCTGCAAGGTAAATATATTTGTGTCGTTTTAAGCCACTTAGTTTGTGGTAATGTGTTACAGCAGCAACGGAAACTAATACAGTGTGGGATCCAGGAAACAAGCGGGGGAAGTCTTAGGTGACAACTGTGCAGAAGGCTCAGGTCCAGACTGGAGTTCGAGCACGGGGAAGTCTGGATGCGATCCCTCCTGGAAAAAACCAAAAAGGAACTGACAGATTCCTAATGCACTGAACTGTTTGGGGAGGGATTTTTAACAGTTCCGGTAGTCAGTTTGTGTGTAAATAAGTGTTAGGCACATACGGAGCCACTTTGAACACTAGAGAAAATAAATTATGCAAGAAAGGATATCACGTGGCTCATCTGTGAGCAGTAGCTGCCCAGTGACAATAGTGTGAACACGGACAATTGATTTAACCAAAATGGTGGCATCACTCTGTTGGGAGGATACAGAGAACAGAAATGTGGGCTTAGAGGAAGTGGGGTTGGGGGCATGGGAAACCTCATCTTCCATTATGGGGCTCTAATAGATAATACCTGAAAGCGGAAGCTCTAGAAATGGTAATATAATGCATGTGCTATGACCTGAATTGTGTCCCCCCCGGCCCCTCAGAGTTCAGATGTTATATCCCTAACCCAGGGTGTCTGTATTTGGAGTAAGGATGTAGCTAAGGTTAAATGAAGTCATAAGGCTGGAGCCCCGATTAGCATCCTTATAAGAAGAGACACCAGAGTACTCACTCTTGACTGTGTGAGGACACAGCGAGAAGGTGGTTGTCTGCAAGCCAGGAAGCAGGCTCTCACCAGAAACCGAATTGGCTGGTACCTAGACCTTGGACTTCCTAGCCTCCAGGACTGTGGGAAATAAATTTGTGTTGTGTAGGCCACCCGGTCTATTGGTATTTTGTTATGACAGCCCTATGTGACTAATATAGTGTGTTATTTAGAAATATGTCACTAAAGAACATAAGAAATAGCTAAAATAGTTGGGAGTGGTTATCTTTGGGAATTGGGACTCTGTGGGGAGGTCTGGAGCAGGGACTGCTGGTTTTCGTTGTTGGGTTTTTATTACTTTTGCTTTTTTCAAGCCATGTATATGTGTTAATTTTTTTAAGTAAATCAATTAAAAAACACTAAATGGAATGTACTGGCCTAGGTAAATGTAAAGTTCAGAAACAGGGTGATCTTCAGGAATAGTTTGATGAGGTCTCCAGCTCCATTTTTCTGCAGCTCAGTGCTGTCCTCGGAACTCTTTTATAGTAACAAAATGGCTGCAGCAACCCCAGGCCTTGCATGTGCCTTTGACATCTCTGGTAATGGAGCTTCTCCCTAAGAGGTCCCCAGCAAACATCTTATGTGATAGAATTTGTTCCAGTCACCATGGCCAGGGAGCTGAGCTGAAATGATTGGCTTAAGCCAACCATAACCCACCCCTGAAACACACTGGCTATGGGGGGTGAGTGGTAATCTGGGAGGAAATTGGTGTTCTCTTGCCGAGAGGAGGGGTGAAAGGATCGTGAGTGGCTCAAAAGGAGCAAGTGTCCACTACAAATATGTTCCTCTGGAACGTATTTTCCTTCTTCTCCTTGTGAGATGTATGTCCCTGCTAATGCTTTTGATTGGTTGGTTGGTTGGTTGGTTTGATGGCATTTAAGTTAAATGTTAACTTTTGCTCTGTGTGACCCATGAAATAGGGAAGGCTGGACATAGAGAAAATGACTTGATAAGGGAGGTTAAATGGGGGAGAGCATCCCACGCCATATAAGGGATGTGGGAACATGAAAAATGAGAGACAGGTGAGTGCAAAGCCCTCTTCTTAGGAGAAGTGTGCACAACTGTGATTCAGTGGGACACGATCAAAGATTTCAGGGTAGTGTGATTGAGGGACGACTCCTAGACAGTCCCCTGACTCCACATCTCTCCCAGCCAACCTGCCACAGATGCTGGAAATTACATCATTAGAAACTCTCCTCTGTGTAAGAAATTCCCATGACCACTGGGAGGGGGTACATTCGGCCATTGCCTGTCACTAAAGCAGAAGCTTT
This sequence comes from Aethalodelphis obliquidens, assembly GCF_003676395.1. Classification (NCBI taxonomy): domain Eukaryota; kingdom Metazoa; phylum Chordata; class Mammalia; order Artiodactyla; family Delphinidae; genus Aethalodelphis; species Aethalodelphis obliquidens. The sequence continues at coordinate 4,696,091 of NW_020837963.1, read as the reverse complement.
AGTTTGCCAAATCCTTCCTGGACAGCTGCAATGGGAGGAGATTTGGGGTGTGGGAGGGGAAGAGGGGAGAAGCATCCGGAGGGGTGGGGCCCACTCAGCACAGGCGTGGAGGTGGGAGGAAGGGAACCAGGTGAGGACCAAGGTGGGGCAGGGCAGCACCAGGTCCTTAGTCCCTGGAGAATTGTCCTTAACCTGAGTCCTGATAAGGGGAGCACTAGACGCTCTCTATGCCTCAGTTAACCAGCTTGCCAAACTCACCAGCTCTCTCCATCCCCTCTGACAGATGCCCACAGCTGGAGGAACACGTGGGGCAGGAAGGTGGCTGTCCAACACGTCCACCATGTCTTCTCCCACCAGCTGAGCCGAATGCTTTCTTAGAGGCAGCTGGCTCACTTCCCAAACCTGTTTATGCCAGTGGAACTTGCTGTTGTAATTATGAAATTTAATTATTGTGCAAACCAATTAAATCCTATTGCCAGAAAAAAAGAAAGAAGAAGAAAAAATTGTTTCAGTGAAAACTCAGGTGAAGCTTTGGAAAGACTCAAAAAAAACTAGTCCATTTAAAAACATGCTGTTGAGTTAGATGTGGGTGAAACAACTGGGAAAGTTTGGGGAAATATTCACAAAATCAAGGGAGACTTTTGCACTCAGATTATTTTGCCAGTGTATTTAATTTCTCATTCCATTTTTAAAAACCATAACTAGAAATTGTAGTGTCATATGAGTGTGATTTATGCCCGAAAGACAGTAGGGACAATTACATCCAGGAGATGTGAAGATAAAGAAAGGTCTTGGCTTTACATCCAAAGTTTGGTGAATGAATGTACCAACATACAGGAGGTGTTAAAATGTCTCAATTCACTGACTAATCATCTCAGCTAAGAGGGCTTCTACCATAGCTTGTTTGTGGTGGGCTTCAGCTCCTGGACACTCCCTCTGCCCCCACCCCACCCTCGCTCTGAATCACAGGCTGGTATGCAGAGCGAGATTACACTTTGGGGCCACAGATGCTTAATTGGCTAGGTTTCCCAGAGCTGCAGAATTGGGAGAAGCCAAGGAGAAGCAGGGAAGAAGTTGGGGATGGCTTCAGCCTGGGCCAGTCCCTCTGCTCCCTCCCAGATGTTACCCGGCGACTGGAGCAATAAGTTCTAGTCCAGCCTGCACTGCTCCCCATTCTTCCCCAGACAACAGGGAGCAGGGTGATTCCACACCTGAGTCTCAAGCCCAGAGGCAGCTGGCATTTGGGTTCTTTATCTGCCCTCACGGCTGCATCTCCTGCTTCTCTGCACACGTCTACTGCTCCAGCCACACCTGCTCACTCACCGCCCTGATTAGGCTAGACCACTCCCACCTCTGCATCTCTGCTAAGAGTGTCCCTTTCTAGACGGTCCTTTGTCCCTACTCTCCATATCCTCCCCATCCTTCGTCTCTACTTACTGTCTGCTGCCTCCAGGAAGCCCTCCCTGATTACCCCCTGAGTTTACTGCATGTACCACCCTCCTGCACTTAGTCTTGACTGCCTTCTCATCTTTCCAAGATATGGGATAATTTTAGGTGCTGAAGGGAGGTTCTCACCAAGGTTCACTGACCAAACCACACGTTCCCCAAGCTATAAAAATGGAGTTCTTCTGGAGACCCTTTCTGGATTTTATTTCAGACACTCCCACCTAACAATCACCACCCTGCATGATTGCACAAATTTCACCAGTAAAGCTCCTGCAATGGGCGTAGAGATTCGGGAGTATTTGTCCTAAAAATCTGATGCGGGAGAATCAATGGACTTCCGAAGGGCTATATAGCACACTGGATTCTGTCCCTGAGTCCCCAGTGCTAGAGGGAAAATTGCAGGAGTTCAGTTCAACTCAGTTATTTCCAACAAGTTTAGATCAGAGACTTCCTGTAAGCAAGGCACTGGGGTGGGGGCAGGGGGCAGGGAGGAGTAGGGATGGGTGGGTCCAAAGATGAATGACACACCATGGCACCTCCCTCCAGAGCTGATGAGCTGGTGGGGGAGATGGCGACATGCGTGAGGGACTAGGATGCGTGATACACAAAATGCAGAGGGAGGCGGAGCAGCCAGGCAAACTTCTTACAAGAGGTGACAGCCGCGGGGATCTGGCGGGAAATGAGAGGGTGAGCCCTGAAGGTGCGCAGGACAGCCAGGACGGGTTCTATACTTCACACAGATGCAAGTAGTGCTTCCGGTGGGCCCTGATATGCCTGGTGGCCTCTCTCAGGATCATTTCTGGAGGGGAAGCTGGTTGATTGAGGCAGACAGCTCTTTCCTAACTCATATGATGGAAGTTCCAGGGAAGAGCTCCGACTGGATTCTCCCAGGCGCCAAAGATTGGGTGACACTGCTGGAGGGACACATCCTGGTAGGCCTGGGGCAGCCACGTTATGACTGAGGTCCCCAGGTAACTATCATCAGTTCCCCTTTCACTCTCAAAAGTGGCCTTGTTTGGACAATGAAAGGTAGTATCCACATTGAGGGGAGTGATGCAGTCCCAGGGAGAGAAGGGGCAGGGGCCACAGGGGGCAGCTTCGGCGGCAGCCTTGGCCAGGCGCTCCCTTTCTGCTGTGGGGTCGCCCGTCCCCTTTCCAAACACCCTTTACACCATCCACACTGCCCGGCTCTTACCTACTTGTATGTCACTCTCAGATTTGCCTTCCACATCACTGGGATGCAGAGTAAACAGTGGAGTTTAAAAATAAAAAGCAAAATAAATCCCTTTCTCAGGGGACCAGTTTTTTTTCCTTCCACCTGAGAGGGGGCTGGAAACACTTATCTCTGAGAGAAAGAAAGCCTGGCACGAATGATTCCCGTCACACTGGACACCAGGTGAGCTAGAACTTTCTGGAAAGCAGGTTTAGATAAAGGGAGGAGTGTGAGTGATAGGACTCAGGGCACCAGGAATAGGACAAGGGCAAGACCCACACAGGCAGGGAAAGCCGCCAAGGGGAACCCTGTCATCCCTGAAGGCAGAGCAGGCCTGCCTCCTGTTTTCACCGTCTGGAGCTCCGAATGCCGCCATTGCCAGCCTCCCTCCCAGCGCCCTCTGGTTTCCCCTCCCAACACGTGCCCACACCAGCCTGAAAATCCCAGCCCCACTGGGCAGCAGAGCCAAGCCGGCAACGTCGGCAGCGCCCGTCTCCCCAAACACCATCAGCCAATGAAATCAGGCACAGAGAACCTTCTTGTTAAACCCATGAGACCCCCTTCCTCCCCTTGCCCTTGCAGGGGACGAACGCCGCTGCCACTGAGATGCTTTCTCCATGAGCCCTGCAGACATGAAGGCTTTATGTTATGGAAAGAAACCTTTCTTCCCCCAGATTTGAACTGTTATTCAATATTACAACCCCGAATATTCTTTGTCACCCCCCTGTGCCCATCCATGTTCTAGTGAGCATTAACCATCCTGTCTCACCAGCCAGAGAGCAGTGGGAAGGACCCCGGCAGTGGGCGCCCTCCCCCTTCCTACCCTGGCGGTTCGGCCAGGGGGCAGCTGGGGGGGCGGGGGTCTGGGCAGCCATTACCCTCCCCCTCAGCTCCTCCAGGCCAATATCTGCTGGAGCCCGTGCTCAGATTTGCTCAGCCCAGGAATACTTCCCTAAGGCCAGAGAAAATAAAACGTGTGTGACTGAGCACTTGGGCCTGTGCTGGGCAGCCTGAGCAGAGAGATTAGGCCTTTGTTCCTTGGACGGGCTCTTCTGCTCCCCACTCCCAGGCCCAGGCCCCAGCTTTGGCTTTGGCTTTGGGCTCAGCCCTTTCTCCTTCTCAGGCTATTTTAAGATTCTAGGCCAAGGTGACAGAAATTCAGACCTCCAAGGGGCCATCACCCCCAAAGCAATGAAGAGGATTTGGTTGCCTTGGAAGACACTGTTCTCCAGCGACAAACACTCTCTCTCTCTCTTTCTCTCTCTCTCTCTCTCTCTCTCTCCTTCTCTCTCTCTCTCCTTCTCTCTCAATCAAAGCAGACCAAACTGGAAACTGGCCTGGTGCCCTGCCGGGCACACACACACACACACACACGTCTCTCAGCCTTCCAGCGGGGTGGGGTAGAATGTCCATTCTGCTGGGTGGGGTCTCAGGGCCGAGCAGCACATGGTGTACAGGTGTGTCTGAGGGCTGGGAGTCCTCTGTCATGTGCTCTCATGGCTGGGAAAGTGGCCTCAGGAGCAAACACAAGTTCTCTCCCAAGGCTTGGCGGTGCTGCTGTTCATTCTGTTTAGCAAATACTTTGCTGGGGGGTTAGGGAGGCTTACAATCAGATTCTTTCCTTTAGTGGGTAAATAAAGAGGCATACAATTAATCACTAATTCAATAAATGTTTATTGAGCACCTGCTATATCTGGTGTTGGGGGTGGAAGGAACAGAAAAAGGCTGGGTGGAGTCTGGCTTGCGGGCATGGGCTGGGTCTCTTTCTGATGCCCCTCCGGAAGGCAGTGGCGGTGAGCCTGGCACAGGCCATGTGCTGGGGAAGGATGAGTTATGGCTGAGTCACTGCCCGGTAGCCAGAGGTGTTCCGGTTGCTGGGGTGCACGGCTGTTTGCCTCACCAGCTGGGGGTCGTGCTGGCCTCCCCACTTGGCTTTCCCACACGGTCTCTAACATTTTGGTCGGATGCAGTTGTGCTTCAAGTTGGAAGGATCATGCTGGTCTCTGGACCTTCCTCCAAGTCCCCCGCATGGGACGTGGCCGCCCAGCGGGGCTAAGTGATGGCCCGGGTACTAACTGGCCCTGAGTGCTGTGTTTTGGGGTCAGTTGTTGTTTTTAATTAATAGACTATTTTTAAGAGCACTTTCAGGTTTATAGAGAAATTGAGCAGAAAGTACCGAGAGTTCCCATATATCTCCTCTCCTTCCCCTCCCTCCGAGTGTCTCCTATTATTAATATCTTGCATTAGTGTGGTGCATTTGTTATAATCGATGAACTGATACATTATTTTTTTATTGAAGTATAGTAGATTTACAACATTGTGTTAGTTTCAGGTATACAGAAAAGTGATTCGGTTATACATACATATGTGTATATATCTATATACTTTTTTTTCAATTCTGTTCCATTATAGTTCATTACGAGGTATTGAATATAGTTCCCTGTGCTGTACAGCAAATCCTTGTTGTTTATCTGTTTTATATATGGTAGTGTGCATCTGTTAATCTAGTGATATGTCACTATTAACTAAAGTCCATAGTTTACGTTAGACTTCATTCTTTGTGTTGTACAGTTTTATGGGTTTTGACAAATGTGTAAAGCCATGTATCTACCATTACAGTATCATACAGAATAGTTTCCCTGCCCCCAAAATCCTCTGTGCTCTGCCTGTTCATCCCTCCCTCTCCATTGACCCTTGGCAACCACTGATCTTCTTTCTATCTCCATAGTTTGGCCTCTGCCAGAAGATCATACAGTTGGAATCATACAGTATGTAGCCTTCCCAGATTGGCTTCTTTCACTTAGTGATATACGTATAAGATTGCTCCATGTCTTCATGACTTGACAGCTCATTTCTTTTCAGCACTGAATAATATTCCATCGTGTGCATATTTAGTTATTTGTTTATTTGTCCATTCACCTACTGAAGGACGTCTTGGTGGCTCCCATGCTTGGCAATTATGAATAAAGTTGCCATCAACATCTGTGTGCGGGTTTTTGTGCAGACATAGTTTTCAGCTCCCTTCGGTAAATACCTAAGCGCGCTTGCTGGACCCTATGGTAAGAGCATGTCTAGTCCCGTAAAGACTAGACAAACTGTCTTCCAAAGTGTCTGTGCCATTTTTTGACCTCGGGTTGGTTGATTTTAATATCAGCGGAAAAACCAAACTGCAACCTATGCAACGCAGCCTCTGAAGGATCCTGGGAAGAGAAGCCACTGCCTCCCTGTCACCACAGACCCTCAGCTGACCCACCCTCAGTAACGGCTCATCACTGCAGGCCTCTCCTCACTAGGTGCTGGGCAGCACTTTTCACGGGAGCGCAGTCAACTCTCATTCCTGAGCCGCTCTCGCAAGCGCTAGGCGCTGGGGACTTAGCAGTGAGCACAGCTGTCAGCATCCCCCCATGGAGCTGACCTCCCAGGGAGACTGGTCTTGCCGCCCTCACCTGAGAACATACAGGTGCTGGGCCCTGTGCCAGGTGTCTCCCTCCATGTTCTCATTTCATCCCTGCTTCAACCCTGGGAGATAGGAGGTCAATGCCGTTATTCTAACCGTTTTGCTGGTGAAAATCTAAAGCAGAGAGAAGTTAAGTCATTTGTCCAAGGTCACACGGCTGGTCAATGGCAGGGGCAGTCTGGATCTAACCCACAAGGCATTATGGCCTCCTGGGAGCTGCAAGACCCTGCAGCAGAGACCATGACCTCACTGTCCCCTGAGGGCACCTCTCATGGCCTCTGCCCCTCCCTCTGAGGCAGAGCCGGTCCCTTCAGTATCATTCTGGGGGGGGCGGGGCAGGGGTGGGTGTGCGGTGGGGGGAGGCTGTAATCTGCCTGCCACCATCCAGCATCAGACAGCCTTCCTTCTAGCCACTCATGCTTGCTGACAGCTTCTGTGGGGGCCAAGGTAAGCAGGGCACAGCCTGAACCTCCCCTCCCACCACTGTAGGGTGAGTGTGTTCAGGCCCCGGGCTGGGAGTCTGGGACCCACGTTCCGGTTCTGCTTGTCTTTGGTATGACTTGAGGCGAGTCCTCGCTGGACTTGGGTGCCCTGGCTGTAAAGTGAGGGATTTGTCGGGTTCCTCCAGCATGGGCATTTAATTTTTTTCAAAAAGCCGTTAGAGACCCTGAAAAGAACAATACCAATTTTGTATAACATGTTGATTGTAACTGCTGTGGCAGTTCCTAGAAGAGAGAGGTTAGTGCAGATTAAAAAAATAAAGAAAAAGATTTCATGAATTTGCGTCAGTTCTCAAGGCAGCGTCTCTACAAAGGTGGCTGATGAGAAGAGGGATCTTTATCGATGAGCAGAAAGACCACAAGGGGCCAAGGTCACGTGTGCAGCAGGCTCTGACCTGCTCCCAGCCCAGGACCTGTCCCTCTGGGGTTTCCAGGACCAAACATGGCCTAATCCACAGGCACTGTTTCATTCTGGGCATAGACTTTCACAGTCCCCAAACCATGCTACCCTCTGGCTGGGCCCTTCTGGTTGACGTCATACAGGCTAAATTTTCTACGAAACTCACAGACCTCACAGGAACAGCTGGAAAAGGTTCTGAGTCTGAGGACTTGGTTTGAGCAGGGATGCTTGAAAGTTGAATGCTTCTGAGAACGTCACTCAGCTTCTCTATGCCGCCGTCTTCCTGACTATAAACTGGCCTGGAGGGAGTTTGCAGGCAGGAACCACACCTTTCCATGTGTGCATCCCCAGCAGGTAGCAAAGACCCTGGGATACTGCAGATGCTCACTAAATGGGTTAAATCTATCCCACCTGCCTGACAGGTATGTGGGAAAATATTTTTTTAAATTATAAAGCGTCACGCAGGGCTTCCCTGGTGGCGCAGTGGTTGAGAGTCCGCCTGCCGTGTCAGGGGACACGGGTTCGTGCCCGGGTCCGGGAAGATCCCACATGCCGTGGAGCGGCTGGGCCCGTGAGCCGTGGCCGCTGAGCCTGCGCGTCCGGAGCCTGTGCTCCGCAGCGGAAGAGGCCACAACAGTTGAGAGGCCCGCGTACCAAAAAAAAAAAAAAGCATCACGCAAATGTTAGGTAATGTTAGCTAATATTAATGCTAATATTAGTTAATATGAGTGTTAGGCTGTTGGTCATACAGTTCCGATTCAGTTAGTCTTCCTATTGCTACTGAAAGCTAAGAGCAATCAGAGCAAAGGGCATAGGTGTTTGTGGCCACACATTTGCAGACAGATGTGGGCCTCCCACATTCCCGGTGTCTGTACACTCAGGGAGGAGAGAAGAGGGCATGAGGATGGAGAAAGGGAGGGATGTCGGATTGCACAGCCTGGTCAAGGGCCAACTGTTTCTCCCTGTGTCATCAGGCTGGAGCCAGAACCCTCTGCTCCTTGACCGCTGCTTCCTTCTCTCCTTGGGGAGAACCACGAGCGTGTGCCGTGCAGAGGCCTGGCCCTTGACAGATAGCACCCGCTGGTCCTGGAGCCAAGGGCTGTAGAGACGGAGTCGGGGTGATGCCCTTTGGCCCATTTCCAGCCATTCCTGGAGATTCAAGAAAACAAGTCATTAGTCTGGAGTGTTCCTTAATGAGAGCAAGGCAGCCAGATTGTTGGGTTTGAGACCCCCCAGGTCAGGGTCTGGGAAGGCACCTGAAATCATTAAGGACCTTTTCCTGGCTGAGGGGCCATGAACTGGAAACTTATCTCTCCAGAGGTGAAGTGGTACCCAACACCTGGGAGGATGATGGGGTGTGGGGTGGGTAACTATTAGCTTGTAAATTTGCTAACTTCACATTCTCACCTAGAATCATAATTTTATTTACTTACTTTTTTTTTTTTTCGGTACGCGGGCCTCTCACTGTTGTGGCCTCTCCCGTTGCGGAGCACAGGCTCCGGACGCACAGGCCCAGCGGCCATGGCTCACGGGCCCAGCCGCTCCGCGGCATGTGGGATCTTCCCGGACCGGGGCACGAACCCGTGTCCCTCGCATCGGCAGGCGCACTCTCAACCACTGCGCCACCAGGGAAGCCCTATTTACTTACTTTTTAAGTTGAAAGTGACCTTAGCAATCACTCCCTCAGCTTGCAGATGAGAAGACTAAGGCTCAGAGAGGGAAAGAGGCTTGTCCAGAGCTCCTGTCGACTCCCCTTGTCTCGCAAGCCTGGATTTTTTTTCCCCCCTTTTTTCCCCTTATACCATTATTTTTTGAGGCTTAGAGCACGTTCCAAGAAAAAAATCAGGACACTGAAAAAACTTATCCGTGCTATTCATTCACTCTCAACTTGGGGAAGCTGTTGGCTCTAATGACCTTTCCAAATTAATAAAGTCTGTACACGCTCAATTGTTTGTTGCACACATTGAGTTACACCTCTAAGTGGCTGGAGGGACTTGCACGCCCGCCTGGAATATTTAGTTCGAGGGCTGTGCAGCCAGCAGACATGCTATGTAGCCTAGGCAGGGGAGCTGTGGCCGGATTTCCTGACAAAGGAGGCAAGGCCTGTTGTCCTTCCCAGAGCCTCCAGGGAACAGCCCACCGTGTGCTCAGAGCCCGTGGCAGACAAAAAATGTTCGTGACAATCTCTGTCCAAGGCTCCTTTCAGAGATTTGGGGGGAGAGACAAACCTTCCTGACAGGATAGAATAGTTCCCAAGCAAGTACTTGATTCTGCTGTGTGACGTTCGGAGAAAGCAGAGGTGGGAGGTTCTGGAAGGCTGGTTGGAGGAGGTGGAATTTGACGTAGATCCACTAGAAAGAGTAGGATTAGGTCAGGTGGAGGCCACAGGAAAGGGCTTTCTAGTCAGGGAGCAAGGATAAGAATGAGTCCACGTGCCTCGGGGAGGAAGCAGGCACGGGGCATGGGGGTTGGGACTCCTGGGTGGAAGGAGGCCCCACTCTGGGGGGTGATGGTATTTGGACTCCAGGAAGTGGTCACAAGAAGACCCTGTTCCTTATGCTCAGACACCTCCATCTGTGACTACGTTGCAGGAACACCATGCTTACAAGCCGTGGGTTCCCTGGCCCAGAGTCACACTGCCTAGTTTGCCCTTGAGTCCTGGTGACAGTCTCCCTGTCTGAGCCTGTGAGCAGCACAGGCTATTTTGACTTCCAAGATGAAGTGGACAAAAGTCTTGTAGAGAAATGCTGTGTATGTTGTACTGTTACTGCAGGAGGATTTTTTAAAAATTGTGGTAAAGTATACATAACATAACATTTACCATGTTAACGATTTTTAAGTGTACAGGTTAGTGGCATTAAGTATATTCACGTTGTTGCACAACCATTGCCACCGTCCATCTCTAGAACTTTTTCATCTTCCCAAAATTAAACATGAACTCCCCATTCCCACCCCTCTCCCCAGCTCCCAGTAACCTCTCTATTCTACTTTCTGTCTCCATGAATCTGACTACCCTAGATACCCATATAAGTGGAATCATAAAGCATTTGTCCTTTTCTGGCTGGCTTATTTCACTTAGCGTAATGTTCTCAGGTTCATCCATGTTGTAGGATATGTCAGAATCTCCTTCCTTTTTAAGGCTGAATAACATTCCATCACATGCATAGACCACATTTTGTTTACCTATTCATCCCGTGGACACTTGGGTTGCTCCCATCTCCTGCCTACTGTGAGTAATGCTGCTGTGAACATGGGTGTGTGAATATCCGTTTAAGTCCCTTGCAGGACGATTTTGAGCTTTTAAAAAGAGGTGCTTCAGCCTTTCAAATTATCGGGGGTGATCAGCTGGCCCTCGCTGCTATCACTCCACGAGGAGCAGATTGCCAGCTTGCCGCTCCCCGCATGTGAAGACTCCTGCCTTGAGCAGAGCTCTTCATTACCCTCTGCCAGGGACACAGATTGAAGGCTAGACTCTGTGTGCACGTGGCCTAAGCTGCTTCAGTCTGCGTGCTGGCCAGTGTCAAGGCCTCTTCGCCTTCACTTCTTATCCTGAAACACATCAGTCATGTTGAATTTGTCTCTCGCTGAGGTAGCAAGTGCTTTGCACTCTTGCTTGGTAGGTTCTTTCTCTTACCTCCTAAAATGTATTTAGCCACGATTGTAAAAGCCAAGGGAAATCACTCAGGCACCGTTCTCCCTTCTCGTCCTGTATCCTCACCACCCCCACCCCCTCCAGAAATCTCCATGCGCTGCTGAAGAGCTCAGGGGCATCCTGTCTTGAAGCATCACTACCTGTGGACATTAATTGGCTCTACAGATCCCAGACTCACCTAAAACACATTAAAGTGATGGCATGCTCAGGCAGAAAGGCAGGAGAACTCACAGTTCAGGTTGGCATTGTCATTAACTCAAGTCCTTGGTGTCAACTCCCTCCCTCACCGAATGTCCTGCCTGGCCTTACAGTCGACCTCTGAAATGCATTTTCTGGCCTCTGTTGGTTTGTGTCAGCTCTTGAACATTATTTAAATGTAGTTTGGGGCCCATGCATGCAATTACCATTGTGTTATTATTCAGAACCAGATTGTTAAGATTCAAGCAGCTGTACAAGGAGATGCCCTGTGCTGTGAGGTCCAATTTAGGAGGGCCTTCTGAGCTGGCGAGCGGGGTTGCTAGGCAACCCCATGCTACAGAAGAGGAGGCCTCACTCCGGAGTGGGAAGAAGCCCAGCGCCTTCAGGGAATTGGAGGCAGTGGTCAATCTGAGACTGGCATGGCGCCGGGGAGGGGGAGGGAGGCGACGTGGGCTGAACCCGTGGCCGCAGGAGGGGGGATCTTGCCAGGGACGCCCCCGCAGCAAGCACACGTTGTTCTCGGGAGGGGAGAGTGCTGCTGGGAGTGAGAATGCAGAGAAGGTGCAGAAGCCAGAGGTCGGCCACGAAACAGCTGAAGGATACCCAGAGCAGATGCTAATATGTTTCTCCATCCCTTTCTTCTCTTTGCAGGAAATGAGCAGGTTTGCAGAAAAACTGCTGGCCTGAAATTTAAGAAGAAGGCGTCGTTGCTTGTGAGTCTGAATTTTGCTTTCTTAGGTCTGTGGTTTGACAATGTTCCTGGGAAGTGGGTGGGTTTCCCTGTTTGGGGCAGGGAGCATGACCTTGATGGAGTCGGGCTTTTGGTTCTTCTGGAAGGTGCCTCTGGCTGGGTGGGGCTGGACCCAGAGGTATAAGGCTGTGAAGGTGCATGGTTTGAGCCCTGGCTCTGCCCTCTGAGTGGAGGGTGTACCCACTGGCTCCCTTGTGGTTGACTGGTGTGTGAGGAAAGCAGGACTCCTCTGGTATGAGGAGGATGTGCACTTTTTTTTTTAACACTGGGGCCACAGACAGTTTGTACAGTTCCAGGTTTGCTGCTAGGGTGACCTTATTTAGAACAGTAGATTCTCATGTAGGCCATTTAACAGTGTGTTAAACTAAGAGCAATCCTATGACCCAATCCATGACTCAATCTGAGAATATTATGAATTCACCAGGCACCTGGCACTACAAAAGAAGCATCAGGTTCAGGCTCTGTTTTGGAGGAGCTGTCAGTCCAGTGTGGGAAGAGAAGACATCTGCACATGAGACCATGAGAGAACTTTATGAGAGGGCATATATCCTGCTCTGGCCCGTATTGCACAGGCAGAAATGCTGGTGGTGAGAGTGGTTAGGGAAGGCTTCCTGGGGAAAGAGACGCGAGCTGGGCTGATGGAGGAGGGAGGCTGTTCCAGGGGGAAGAGAACAAGGCACAGGTGCCAGGATGGGAACACCCAATGGCTCACATGGAGGATGTCATAGACCTGGGTCTAATGAGGGAAGGGAGGAAACACTGGTGACACTGGGCAGGGCCAGATGGTACAGGGCTTGAAATGGCTTCATGAATTCCACAAAGAATCACGATGGAGTAAAGTGTCCCTCATCTATGTAAGTAAAATTAAGTTTCTGCCAGTTTATGACTCATTATGTGAAAATGGCCATATGGATTTTTCAACAAGTTTGAGGTTGTATTTGAGATTAATATATACACTGGATAGATAACAGGAAATTCACATTGGGCGTACTCCTTGTATCTCAGTGAGAGAAAGAGAGAGAGAGACAGGGAGAGATACAGCCTTCTCCAGATAGCTGCAACTAAGGATCTTGAGATCAGCGGTGGGGACATACCCTAAGCTCCAGGTGGACAGCCACCAGGACAGTGCTCCCCACGTCCACTTGCTTTTCCCTGGAGCTGCTTTTCACACAGGGAGCTCGAGGTACTATGCCCAGTATGAGGAGCAACTGGGGTTTATTTATTTAACAAAGGTTAATTAATTATTAGTTCCAAGCAAGCAGGAGAAGCTTGCTTGTTCTAAATGTCAGGAACAACATCCAGTATTTAGGTAGCCTTGCCGTTTGCAGCACGCTTGACTGTATTGCCTCATCTGAGCCTCACCAAGCCTCCGTCAGGTAGTGCCGTTTTGCAGATGAGGAAACCGAAGCTCGCGGTAGTTAAATATTTTGTTCGAGTTTGCTCAGCTGGTAGAGCTGATGTTCACACTGACTTTCCACTGCACGTCACTAGATGTCTGATTAGGGAGCAGGCCTTCTGGGTCTGCCCCTGCCTCCTTCTCGTTCGTCCTGGGGAAGGAGAGTGCTGTGCGGTCCCACCGGGTCTGGCTGTGGGAACTCTGTTGTGGCTGGTCACCATTTTGCTGTGCAGCCTTTCATGGGATATATGATATCAGACTGGTGGTTTTGACTGGGCAGGAAAATGGGCAGGAAAACTGCCCTCAAAGACAAAGGCTCATGTGTGCTTCTTATCACCAGGGATAATCCTCTGGAAAGATGCAGGAGGGCTGCACTTGGAGCCATTGGTGACTGATTTAGGTTGGGTTCCCTAGAAGCAGAGCCTGAGACAAGGATTCAGGTGCACATGATGTAGCAGAAGAGAGCATTAGGGAAAGCTTGTAAGGGAGAGGGAAGCAGGGTCAGGAAGGAGGAGCTGAGCAAAGATGTGTCAAGGCAGGTCTCTCCTTGGCTGGGTGCCCAGCAGGAAAAAGGGTCTGAGTGGGGCATTGGTCACATTCACTACCCTGCCATGAGCATCACTGCTGTGAAGACAGCCAAATGTAGTTTTCACCTAACCTGGCAGTAATTTTCATTGCATTTTAAGAGTATGGGCATTAAAATAGAAATCAATGGTGTCAAAGTCTGTCTTCACTGAAATAACTATGTGCTTTTCAAAAGTATGATTTTATTCTTAATAGGTAATACAGTTCCATGGCCCTACATGCAAAAGTACCAAAAAGTATACTGTGAAAAATCTCCTTCCCACCTCTGTCTGCAAGCAGTCCAGCTCCTCCCCTGGTGACAACCAATATTACCCAGATTTGGGGTTACTTGCCGATGATAGTCTACACATATTGACAATGGTGTGGTTTAGATTTCAAAGTTTTGGTGAGTCTGATTGCAGTACAGTAAGGCACCACCTACTTGGTCCTCAAGAATCAATCAGTAAGACTGAGTCTTTTCCAGAACAGGTTGAGCTGAAATGTACCTTTTATTTGGAGAGAGAGCAGTTCACCAAGTCAGCTCTCAGTGGAATGTTCAAAAGGCATAAAACCTTTATAAACATTTCCAAACTCCTTAGAGTGACTATATAAACGATTGATATAAGAATTGCAAATTATTATTATTTCCTCATTAAAGCAAATCACCTATAAAAGAGCTTGAGATGCTGTGCTACAGTCCTTGAAATTTCCAAATATTTTAAATAATTTAAAATTTCACGAAATTCACTGATTCAAATCATTGCCGTCTCACTGCATTTATCATCTAATGTCATTTGCGTATCGTTTGATAGCTCACTGAAAGGTGTATTGTTTCCAAAGTGTGTTTAGATCCACTGCAGTGTCAGCACCTTGTGAATTCTCACTGTGGTTTCCTTTTATGAAATGACTTCACTGTGTAATTTGGAGATACTTTCTCAACATAGGAGCTGGTCAGCGATGGCGTGGGCTCCGTTGCTGGTGAGCTCCCTGTCCTAGGAGGTGTTGAAAGAGCAGTCTGTCAGCAAAGTTACGAAGGAAGTCTACTCTACGTGACGGGCAGGTTTAGAAGACTTTTAAGTTGCTGTCGTAGCTGCGTCTGGTTTATGCTTCGTTATCGTTATTACCTTTATAGGCCATTTGCCTCGCTTGACATGCAGCCTGTCGGGCTCACACTGCACACTTATCTTCCTAATTTTGGTTCCACAGGTTTTGTCTGATGCCTATAAATGTCCAAGTAGAACTTATTTTGTCATCTCATAGGCCTGGCGTGTATGTTTTCCTCTTTTCCGCTCTCCATTGTGTTTACATTCTCTCTCGGGTCGCAAGAAAACCCTCTAACTTGTGCGTGACCTGTTCAAGCCCCAAGACGGATCTTGGTGTCACACCCACGAGGCAATAAAAAAAACCTCATTTCCGTCCAAGAAATAGAATCATTATCTTGATTGAAATAATATCTTTCCTCAACCTGCAGCCAGATAAAGGATCAAATTGGTGGAGTTTCCTTATCACAGCACAGAGTTTGCAGGGCCCCGAATAATAGCCTGTGAGCTGCTGCTGGGGGCGAGTTCTATAAGGCAGAGCCCGCATCTCCTGGGCTGATTTGTCTTATATGATGTCTGGCGCAATGTAAAATAATTCCATTGACGACACATATTATTATATTAAACGGAGAAGGTAGTGTAGAGCCTAGAACAGTGAGAGCGATGTATGCAACTACTGGTATGATTATGGTGGTAGTTTTTCATTAGGCAACATCTGACATGTATGGGCAATTACAGGAGTGACTGAGAGCTGTAGATGTTTTAGGATGTAGACTTTTAGGATGTGACTGTTCCAGCATCCTATGTTCACTAGGCCTTAGCTTCCCAGGACTGCAGTCAGAGTAAGGGGATGACTGGGTCCTAGTTTGGGGATGAACAGCCAGAGGCCAGAAAAGCAACATCTTTGGGAAGGAAAATGAAAGAGCTGTGGGCAAGGAGGCAGGGGTCCCGGGTTCCAGCCCAGATCCACCACTGTCACCACGCAGATGGGGCTTTGGGGTTCCAGCCTGCCTACTGTTCAGAGAGGGTTACACGGGGGTGTCAGGAGAAGGAGGTGAGGCGATGTTTGTGCAAAGTCCAGGATACTAGCTGCAGTCTCAGTCTTCCCTGTCCCCTGTGCACTGGGAGGGGAGGCTCTGCGATATCCCAGGCGTTTTTGAGTGCTTACTCTAAGACAGGCATATTATAACGACACTACGTGTATGAACTCAACCCTCACAACAATCTTATGCATGAGAAACTTGGATTATCTGCCTTTTACAGGTGAGAAGGAGCAAAGAGTTTCAGTAACTTGCCCAGGGTCACACAGCCAGCCAGTGGTGGAGCTGGGATTTAAAGCCCAGCAGTCTGGTTGGAGGTCTTGAAAATTTAAAATAGACCACATCAGGACTAAATAATACAGTTCAAACATCTGGGGCTTTCTACCAAGCCGTAAGCTATGATCCTGTGATAGGGAGAAATAATCATAATAATAGTGATGATGACGGTATCTTTGCAATGTTCCAGGAGACCTAAAGGTGGTTCCTGTGGCAGAGGTGGGACACTGAATGAAATTCTAGCCAAGATTCCTGATCTTGGGCACCTGGTAGCTCAGATCCTTTCCTGGCTTGGGATCCTGCAAAGCTGTCCCCAGCTGCACACACACTGTAGAGCACCAAGGGATGCAGGACTTGCCCCCAGGGACTTGGCCTCTGTCTGGTCCATTCCCCCATCTTCCTGGAGAGCCCTCCCAGGCCCTGGGGGCCATGCTGTCTGCCAAGACTTCTGCAGAGAAGGAGACCATCCCCCTACACCCTGCCCCACTCCTGCTTCACTCCCTCTCTCCCCAAGCACATCGTAAGTGAAATGAAAGCCTGTATCTGCAGAATCTTGTTTTCAGAGGAGTGCTGGCCTGCCGGTGGGCGTTCCTGATTACCATGGTAATCACCAGCAGAATGGAGTGATTTTATAATACATTTCCATCAGAAATATGAACAGGTGTGCAGGGGAAATCAACATTTATCAACAAGATAGGTCTTGGGAGATTAATAGTGAATTTTGGATTGCTCAAGGAAACAAAAGGAAGAAAGAAAGAATTCATACTTTTGCTTGCAGGCAAGGTCCTTCCAGCCTTACCTCTGACCATTTCCCACCCCATCTCACTCCCACCCCCACCTCTGAGCTTTTCACTCACAGTTCTCCTTGCCCTTTCCTCTCCTCTCTCCTTTCCACTGCTTAACCATCTGTCAAAGCCCAGCTCCTCCAGGAAGCCCTCCTTGGTTCACTGAGTGTACAGGAATCTCTGCCTTCTCTGACACTTTGCAGCCCCTGCACTGGGCCTGTGCAGTCTCCCTCACTCCCAGCCGGCTAGGAGAACCCCTGAGGGACCTGTATTCATCCAAGGGGATGGGGGGCTCTAGTGCTGGGTAGGGCCGAGGAAGGGGCAGCCTTGCGCACCCAGCCCTGGGCCTTTGTCCTGGGCCCTCAAGTGTCTCCAACACAGCACATCAGGGTTTGTCACGGTGTGAGCAGGAGACCAGAGGGACTTGACAGAGGCCTCGGCATGAAAGGCCTTCTTCACTTTCAGGCAGGACAATGCATCAGCGGAGTCGCCCGCTCTGACGGCGCAAGAGGCATTAGCTAATATTTGGATTTTAAGAGAATGAATGATAAAGAGCCTGCGTGTCTCTCGGAACTAATTTTGAAGAACGGCTTCTGCCGCACGTTCCTGTAGTTGAATCAGGCTCCTAAAGAATTAATAACAAAAGGTTTAACCAAACAGACAAACAAAAAGGGCATTCCTCCACCAACTTTTCTCTCTTTTAATTCCCTTCTTATACTGCTTCTCAGTTAGCAGTAACTTATGAAAAAATGAAATAGAGTTGGAACGGGAAGCCGTGAGCCTCAGAAGAAGGCTGAAGTGGCAGCCCTTGCTTTTGTTCTGCAACGTGAATGGCTTCGTGGTGGGTCCCCTCACTGAGCGTGGTAATGGGGCCTCAGGGGCAGACACACACCTGACATGTCTATGGGGGAGGGCCTGACCTCCCTCCACAGGTGTCTGCACGAGGCAGGGACTGGCGGGAAGCAGGTGGCAGACTCAAAGTGAGCAATTTGAAGAGAGTTGAGACCAAAGGACAGCACAGGACGTAGAGAACCCACATGACACGGGGAGTGCAGCGGTTACACCTCTGGGGCTGAAGGGGCAAGGGGAGGGAGGCTGCTGAAAGCAGAGGGAGCGGGGGTGCTGTGCTGGGGACCACCTTGCCTGGGCTGTGACCTGAGGTGCCCCGGAAGACAGAGGGACAAGGCATTAACACCCAACCTCCCTCTCTCCCTCCCTGCAGGCTCCTCCGGGGCCTCCATTGGCTGAGCCAACAGGACGGAGGGCAGAGGGCAAGGGGCCATTGCTCTGGTCTGTGTGGTCAGCCTCCGGGGACAGAGACAAGTGAGAGGTGCAGAGTGAGCCTGGAGGGGCAACTGGGGACAGCAGCACAGCGCCTCTGCCCACGTGGCAGGCCGGGGGCAAAGGAGGAGGCCCAGCATCCTTGTCAGGGCAGACCTGGTCTTAGGGCCCATTTCAGGGCCTCCAAGAAAGTCCTCAGCCTATTCTCCAGGGACCACCATTCTTTTCACCAGAACTATACTGTCACAGCGGGTTCCTCTGGGAGAGGAAATCTGGGGCCATGCTGAATGCACACTGAAATGCCATCTGATCCCTCACCAGAAGGGGCTCCAGCAAGGTGCCAAGAGAGCCACCAGGAGCAGGCCCCAGAGGAGATGCCAGCCGAAGAAAAGTGGGGGTCAGGGTCGGAGCAAGAATACAGAGGCTCAGTCCGCCAGAGGCTAGCCCGGGACAGTGCCTGTCCAGCGTCGCAGTCCTGCGGGAGGGCACTATGGCTCTCAGAGCTGCAGGCAGCTCTCAGCTCTGCTCCTGGCAGAGCTCACGGTGATCCTGCCTTTTGCATGGCCCGCCAGCATAACCTGTTTCAACTGTCTAACAACCCAGGAGGTGGGTATGGCCCTGCAGAGGAGGAGCGCAGATAGAGAGGAAAAGCACTGGCTCAAGGCCACACTGAACCCAGATGGCTTGATTTCTGAACTGCCCCCTGGCCTGGCCGCCTGCCCGGGGTCTCCTGGCAGAGGAGGGTCTGCACCTGCAGAGAAGGGAACGTCATTCAAATGGAACATACATTTAAAATTGTTTTATTTGGAAATAATTTCAGATTAAAGAAAAACTGCAAAAAATAAAAACAATACAAAGAAGACCCTTACATTTTTATATTCTAGAATCATCTATTGTTAAAATTTTACCCCATTTCCTTTATCATCTGTGCCGTCCCTTTCTACCTATCATTCTCTCTTTCTCTCTCTCTCTCTCTCTCTCTCTCTCTCTCTCTCACACACACACACACACACACACACACACACACACACACACACACACACAAACACACATTTTGTCTGAACCACTTGAGGGTGTTACCCCTAAATACTTCAGTATGTGTTTCCTAAGAATAGGCATATTCCCCGGCATAACCATAGTATTAGTTGATCAACGCATGTAGCGTTAATGCATACTTTTACCTAATTACCACTCTACGTGGTGTGTTCCAATTTCATCAGTTAACCTTTGGATGTTCTTTATGGCATATCCGTCTCCACCGAGGATCCCGTCTAGGGCCGGGTGTTGAATTTAGTTGTTATGTCTCTTTGGCCTCCTTTAATCTGAGACATTTTCACAGCCTTTCTTTGTCTTTTAGGACTTTGAGATTTGGAAAGAATACAAATGCCCCCTTATTTTTCATTAAATGTTCCTCATTGGGGGTTTGTCTGATGTTTCCTTGTCATTAGATTCAGGTTATACATTCTTGGCAGAATCCTGCCTGGACAACCTTGGGTTCTTCTCAGGCAGTCACATCAGGAGGCACTCGCTGGTCCTCACTGGTGATCTAATCTTGATCTCCCAGTCAAGGTATTGCCGATTTCTCCACTATATGAGGATTGTGTTTTTTCTCCCTTATAACTAGTATGCAGCCTATGGGGAGACACTTTTAAGTACACTGCTCTTCATTGATTTCCCCCAAGGTGTAGTACCCATCGATGACTCTTGCCTGATCCAATTGTTAACACGACGGTTGCTGCAAATCGATGCTTTTCCAGCTCCAGCATTACCTCCCTATTTACCAATTGGCCCTTGGCATTCTACTGTAGCAGCAGAATTTATCTGTATTGTAAGCAGTATACATTTACTATTGTAAGCAATAAAATGTATTTATTTGTCCATCTCATGAATTTCTGGTTTTCCAAGAGTTTATTATTTCTCACTGTACTCAATTATTTTGGCGATTAAATTGCCCCCGAGGTGACCCATAGCAGCCCCTCTAAGCTAACTCCCGTGATATTTTGATACGCCACCATCCCTGTTATGGAACACTTTCTTACTTCCTGGCATAACAAGAGGTTCCAGGCTCGTCTTGTACTTGCCTGCTGCTAGGCTGGAAATCAGTCCTTTCTCTGAGAAACCCCGCTTCCTTTTAGTGGGGAATGGTATTAGAGCCCAACATCTGGGCTCCGGGTATGCTCATTGCTGCTGAGTGTCTGCTTCTTGGCCCCTTCGAGGGCCAGAACTAGGAACTACATGTATGTATAAACACATATACATAACTTTCATAATACATATATATGTATACACACGTGCACATAAACATGTATATACGTTTACATATTCATACGTGAGAGATTATGCGTCCACACCGGTACTTCCAAATCCAATCCACCTCCACAGGGTTGCTTCTTGTCCTCCCCCATACCATATTTATGCCTTTCTTTCACAGTGAAAACCCAGGTTCCCCAAACCAACGCATTCACTCATTTGCTTAATCCTATATTACATCTAAAATAGTGTCGGAATTGCTTCACCCACACCGCTACAATCAGCAAACCTTCTTCCCTCACTCTAACCCGCCTTTGCTGTGTTCATAAGTAACTTGGATTAGTCCTTCTTTCCTTTTTTCTTTTCCTGCTCTTCAATGTGGTTATAATATTTATTTGAAATACAGTTAGGTTCATTTTTTTTATCAGTTTTCTTTCAATTTTAGGGATTTTTCCTTCCCATTCTTATTGATTTAATTTTATTTTTTAATGGGTTGAGGGTTTTTTTTTCTTTTTTTTGAGGCTGTGCTGTGCAGCATGCAGGATCTTCACTCCCTGATCAGGGATTGAACCTGTGCTCCCGGCAGTGGAAGCATGGAGTCCTAACCACTGGACCACCAGGGAATTCCCTAGGTTGAATATTAACATACTTTCAAAAGTCAGAACTATACAAAAAGGTATACTAAGAGAACACTCTCTCCTGTGTTCCTTCTATCCCGTCCCCCTCTTGTAGTAACCAACTTAATCGTTTGATGCTTACACTTCTATTGCTTTTTGTAAAAACTAGCACATTTTTATATATGTTTTAAATTTTTCCCCTCTTTTTTTACATAAAATACAGCATATTATATATGCTTTTTAAATACTTTGCTTTATACATTCAGTCTCCTGGAAAACACCCCGTACCGTTCATAGAGGTCTTCCTCATTGTTTTTTATAGCTGCATAGTACTCTGTGTATGCATACCATCGTTTATCCAACCACTCTCCTATGCATGACCAGAAAATGATTATAAATAATGCTGCAAAGCTTATGCATGTGTCTTATATGCGTGGAAGTGTATCTTCAGGGTAAATTTCTAGGAATGGGATTACTGGATTAAAGAGCAAATGTGCATGGAGTTTTGTAAGATATTTCCAGATACCCCTCCATGGCATTGTACCAGTTTGCATTCCTGCCTGTTTCTTCATAACCTTGCCAAAGAAGGTATTGTCAAGTTTTGAAACTTTTGCCAATCTCATGAGTATGAAATGGTACCTCAGTGTAGTTTTAATTTGCATTTATCTTATTGTGGTGAGGTTGAATATTTTTTCACATATTTAAGGCTATTTTTTATATTCCTTTTGAAGTAATCCATCCTTTTGCCCATTTTTCTATTGCCCACTTTTCTATTGGGGTTTTGGTTATTTGTCCCTCAATTCTTAACAGTTTTTTAAATATACTAGTGA
Source organism: Aethalodelphis obliquidens (assembly GCF_003676395.1). Taxonomy (NCBI): domain Eukaryota; kingdom Metazoa; phylum Chordata; class Mammalia; order Artiodactyla; family Delphinidae; genus Aethalodelphis; species Aethalodelphis obliquidens. The sequence continues at coordinate 4,674,395 of NW_020837963.1, read as the reverse complement.
TATTAAACCTTTATCTATGATCTATATGGCAAATATTTTCTCCTAGTTTATCATTTACCTTTGATTTTACGTATGGTGTTTGCCATATAATTTAAAATTTTTTATATAGTAAAATTCATCTGTCTCTTGTAGCCTCTGGATTTTCAGTCATAGCTGGAAAGTCTTTCCCTACACCCATGTGGAAACGTCGTTTTTGGTGGCTATGTAATATTTCACTGCAAAGATAAACCATCCTTTTTATATAGATTATAAGATGAATTGGAGTCCCTAGGCAGATGGGGCAGAGGGCAGAAGAGTGCAGAGGGGGAGCGGCTTGAAGGTTGGAGGTGTGAAAGCCTTGCACCCTGTTGGTTTCGGGATGGGGACAGAGGAAAAGTGGTCCCTGTCCTGCAGCGATGGGCACTCATACAAGGAATCAAATCTCGCCCTCATGGCACAATCCAGTGTCAGGACTCACAAGGGAGTGCTGTGGGAGCATCAGAGGACTGGCAGGTCCTTTGGGCTGGGCTCAGGGACATCGGGGCAGGGCTGGGACCAGGGTGGGGCAAGTGAGGCACACTGGGCAAATTTAAGGAGGCCTCACTCTCAGGGTGGTGCAAGTGCAGGACTGGCACCTGGGAGAGAGGGCCTCCTTAAATTCTGTTCCCTGGGCACCCCACTTGCCTCCCCTGGTCCTTGCCCTTCTTTGGGGGAGAAGCAGGACTTGATCTGGGCCTGAGGAAAAGTGGAAGTAAATGAATGGGGCTGCGGAAGTACTGTCGGCCGTGGCTGAGCCAGTAGGAGTAGCATGTTCTGTCCATCAGAGGACTGGCTACATCGGAAGGTGGCATGCGCTGGAAAGGTGGGATGGGAGGAGTCTGGATTTCATCCAAGTTCTGGGAAGCCACTGCAGGACTTTAAGAAATTTAAGAAATTCTGCCAAATTGGGGGAAACAGGGCTGATAATAGTCTCTTCCAAGAGCTGATGTGAAAATTATATAAGACAATCAACACAGGGCCTGACGTGGAGTAGAAGCTCAATAAGCACGAGTTTCCTGTGCTTCGAGGGCATCTACTGACTTTCTTAATCAAGTGTCTAGTCTAATGCCCTTGACACACTGGGACTGTTCAAATCACAATGTAGGAGTAGAAAATTATAATAAACAAATCTTGAAGAACACTAACTGTTCACACACCTTGGGAAGAGGAAGATGGCATCGTTCAAGGGCTGCCATGGAGGCAGCTTCAAGGCATCCATTTTACAGAAATGGAAACTAAGTTCCAGCAAGGGTCTCACAGTGTGTTAATGGCTCACGGTGGGTTAACGTTTGTGATCCCAGAAGTCGCCTCGAGAGAGACACGGACACTCACTCCCACCCTGCCCCCTGCCCACCCTCCCCCAGCCCTAGAAAGCACGGGAGCTTATGTGCCAGAGGCTTTCCCAACAGCTTTGCCAAGTGTTTCCTCCCTGAACCGTGCTGACCCTGAAGGGAGAAAAAGCAAAAGGCTAGAAGGAGGCAAAAGACAGGGCTGGGAGAGAGCAGCCTCCCCCACTGCCCTCTCCACCCCCAGGCCACAGCCCTGGGGGAGGGGCTGTCCAAGGACCCCAGGTCTGTCATTTCCCTCCTCTTCCCGGAATCAGAAGAGGCCCAGTGAAGCCCATTCCCCGCGGCCCCATGTGTCCTGTCGATCAAGTGTGTGGGAAAAATAATAAGTCTGCAGCCCCGTGGCCGGAGTTCAGCCTTCAGACCTCGCTTATCTGCTCTCCCCCAGGCTCCTGCTGATTGAGGCCAGGAGGTTGGCTGAATCTCCCAGACCACATTTGAGGAGGGAGGGCATGCAGATGCTGGTCCCCACTCCCACCTCTCACACCAGCAGGGCCTTCCCCTCCCACGCCTGTCAGTGCTAAAGCTCTCCCTGAGAGATCTAAACCATCCTGGAGTGGAGGCCCACCAGCCCTTCTTCCTGCTCTGCCAGGCTCGTGGAAATGGCCACCCAATGACCTGCATCGTGGTACTTAAGGAAAGCCCCCACTTCCGCCTCATCTTCCCACCAGGGGGCTGCTTCAAGTCCATCCCGAAAGCTTCTTCAGCCTCTGTCCCTGGCCCGAAGGCTGTCTGTCCTTAGTGGCCCAACCCAGCACCACATCTTCCCAGATGCCTTTCTCTGCTCCAGTCAGAATGCGCGTCCCCCTCTGCCTGCAGCCTGCGCACGTAGCTTTAGCGTCTTGGGCAGGCCTTGCCATGTCTGTCTTTCATCACAGGTGGTTGTGAAGGGACTGTCTGCCCCTTTCAGTATGAACTGCCTGAGAGTCAGGGATATTTCTCAATCAGCTTTGAATCCGCCCCCTGCCAAATGCTGAACACAGAGCATCGGTGTTGACTGAGTCGCTGAAATGCGAGTGGAAAGACCACAGTCTTTAAAGACAGGAAGGATTAAGGCTGAACTCTGGCCGGACATTTGTTGGGTGGCCTTGGAGAAGCCACTTAACCTGTCTGAGCCTCTACTTGCTCATCCATTCAATGGGACGATCACATGTGCCTCGCAGGGCCCTTGCACCGACAGAGTGAGCAGCGTGCCCAGCACAGAACCTGACCCCCAGTAGGCACGTGTCCCTTCACTCACAGGCATTTACCACATGCCTTCTGTGTGCCAGGCTGCAGGGCAGCCAGAGGGCGACAGTGAAGACGTGAGTGCACGTCCGCAAAGTGATGTTGAGAGCCCACTCTGTCCAGGTTGTGCTGGGGCTGGTATACCAGCAGGCACCCCCATTGTGGGGACAGTGGGTTTTCTAGGCCTTTCCAACCAAACAGTTGCTGAGACCAGCTCCCAGAAGGATGATTTCTGGGGTATTCCTGACAGAGTAGAGCGCCTGGCCTAGGTGAGGAAGTGAGGGCTGAGAGGGAGAGGGGAATTCAGAAGAAACAGAGGGTCAGGTTCCTGATCTCAAAGAGCTCGTGACGTGTCACACCCAGGGCTCTCCAGGAGGGAGTGAGATGGCCAAAGCAGTCCTGGGTTCCTCCTTTGGGGAAACCAGGTGTCGGCCAGCCTGGGGTAGAAGCCAGGAGACCGGCTTTGTCCTGCTCTAAGAGCCAGGCCTGGGAGCTCTGCAGGCCGGGGGTCCACAGGTGCAGGCAGGGCTGGGGGAGAGCAAGTGAGACCCCAGGCCGTCTTCATCTGCGGCCAAGGGAGCCTCAGGGCCCAGGCCCAGCAGGGTCGGACCTGCTAACCCTGGGTTCTAAGATCCCACTCCCAGCTGTGTGGTTGGCAAGTACCAGTTGAGTATGGCTGTGTGCAGAGCCCAGGGCCCACTCCCTGTGGGACCAGGAAGCGAAGCGTTCCTGCCCTGATGGAAGGTGGGTGCTCTTCCAGTGGGAAAGCACCACACCCCACGTGATGCTTTGGGGAGCAACCACAGCAGGCCTCAGGAGCTGCACACAAGCGAGTCTTCTGTCATCTGCCTGTGCAGAGAGGATGGGCACAGAGGGTTCGGGTGAGCCCAGGAAAGGCTGTGGGAGAGGCACCTGTGGAGCCAGGCCTTGAAGGATCCCATAGATGTGTGTACTTGCTTACTTTGCTGAGGTGTTAATGGTCTTTTTCTCCTCCTGGCCATCTGTGAACATCTGAGGACCAGCGGGAGGACCAAGCCTATCCCTCAACCCAACAGTCAAACCACATAAACCTGAACACATCTGAAAATGCTCGTCTCTGAGGCTGCCCGCTGGTCTGGTGTGCTTGCCTGCGGGGAGAATGTTTCTCTTTTTTCCTGAGCCTCTCTGCCTCAGTCCAACATTTCTCTAGGTGGATGGACCGCAGAACCCCAGCTCTCATCTCGCCTGCCTGTCCTTCTCTGGAGAGGCTGCCGGGCCCACCAGGAGCTGTGGTGAATGTGTCCCTCTCCCTCCATTGACGGGCCTAGGTGCCCCTGCGGCACAGGAAGGCTAGATGCTAGTCAGCCGGGGTGGAGGGCAGCTGCTCCGGCCCAGAGCTGGCAAAGGCAGTGCCCTCGGCCCCTCCTCGCTGGTGATAGCAGTGGAGGCAGGTAGGCAGCGGGGAACCACATCACTCCTTATGCAGGCGGCGAGAGCACCCGTGATGGCTGACCTCAGCTTTCACGGGTTTTGCTGGGGGAAGGTTGCCTTTGGGATGAGGAGAGTTTAAGTGAGGCTTTCAGTGAATAGAGAATGGAATGACATTTTAATTGCCTATCTGACAAGTTAAGAGAAATGAGGGGTGGGGAAGTAGACGGAGTCAGGGAAACACAGAGCCCTTCCCTCCACTGTCCCTCATAACAGGGAGAATAGACAGTCTGAAAGTGAAAGTGGGCATTATTATAATTATAAGGGGAAACAGATATAAGATGGGACTTTCCTAGCGAATATGAGACTTCAGGGGCCTATATGATTGGCTATATGTTCTCCCCTCCATGTTCCCCATGATAGAAAAGAAAGAAGGCTTCATGACCCTCTCCGGGTAATTAATGAGTTGTATAGCCCTGAGGATATCGCTTCACCTTTTTGCCCCTTGGCTTCCTCATCCATACATTTTCTGCATTCATTCCGCAGATGTTATCTTGTGCCTTCCACATGCAAGGCAAAATGCCGGGCGCTGGAAGTTCAAAAGTGACCACGACAGGGCCCTGGATGAGTCCAGCACTCTCAGATCTCTGGACTCCCTGCCCCCTCCAGAGACACCACTCCAGCCCGTGGTGTTATACAGTCTGGTTTAGGGAGCTGAAGGAGTTAAGTAACAGCAGACTAAGGCTGTCTCTGAAATATGCCCAGTTGAGTGGTCCAGGTAATGGCAAGGAAAGGAGCCTGGGAGGTGAGAGCATCGTGCCCATTTTGTGAAAGAGGAACCTGAGACTCCAAGAGATGGAATCGTGCTCAGCAGCATACGGCCAGGAGGTTGTAGAGTTGAGATTTGAACCCAAAGCTGCCTGACCATTAAGTCCGTCCTCTTTCTTTACACTTGCCCTTTCTATTGTCTAACCCTTGCTTGTCTCCCTGTCCCATCCCCCATGCAGCCATTTGGCCAGCAGGTCCTGTGGCATAGACAGGCCCCCACGGAGACAGGGCAGGAGCCCTGGACCAGTTGTAACACATACCAAGGGCTGCTGAGGGGCCTTAGCTCAGCCACTTCCTTTCCATCCTCTCAAATTCCACAGCTGGGAAGGGGACCCAGAAAAACTTCTGTTTCTAATCTTCTAGAGTGGAGAGGGTGGTGAAGAAGGGTGCGATAAGTATTCTGGAGCTGCTCAGAGAAGGAGGAAGGTATAAGAAGCTGTTTTTATGCCTGATGTAAAAGACGCAAGACCAATAAATACAATTCCTCATGCAACTTCCACTAAAATATTAACTAGAAAACTGTCCCAGACGGAGAAATGATTTGCCTGAGGTCTCATAGGCCAGATGACTGGACCTCAGGTCTTCTCTCTCATTAATCTAGTTGCCTTCCTCTAAAATATCTGCCCCTCATTTCTTCATAAGCACCCAACAGCTGGTTTTTATATTTAAAAAATCATTAGTGAGATTGGACAGTTTAAATAATTTAGTGGACATTTATGCTTCATGGTTTTCCTTATTGATTCATAGGAACTCTTTGTATGTTATAGGTGCGTATACTTTTAACTTGGATTGTTGACTTTTAACTTGGATTGTGGTATCTTTATCATATAAAAGTTCAAACTTTTATTTAATCAGATCTATCCATTTTTCCCCATTATGGTTTGTGGGGTTTGTGTCCTGTTTAGGAAAATCTGTACATTGACCATGTATTTGTCAAAAACAAATTTGCCAGAACTTCTGCATCAGAAACCTTTGGTGCAGAAATCCAGGAAGGTTGTCTTGCAGCATGCAAACATTTTCTGAGGGCCTCTTTGTAGGAAGCCTTTGACCAGGAGACCCCAGACTAGCGCAGCCCTCATCCTGGATACCTCACCCAGCACCCAGGTTCTGTGCAAGGCTCTGTGCTGTTCGCCACAGGTTGAGGTCTGGCCAATAAGCTCAGTGAATCAAATATTGACGGAGGCAACCCTGAGAGTGTGTTTTCCTGGTCACCAAGGCCAAAGCAAGACATGGGGACTTGTTTTTCCTTTTGGTAGCCCTGTCCTCCTTCCCTCTCTCTTCCCCACACTCTGAAGGGGATCTGAAAATCTACAAAAACTGTTTTATGTGGGTGGGCACCTTTATCTGACTGTTGCTGCTTTTGTGGGAAACTTTTCACAGAGCCGAATACAGAAAATTATCTTTTCAAACATACTATTCAGTGTAATTTTATAAGATCTGCAGTAATTGCTGTAGCATCTTCTCGAAGAAACCTTGAGATCCAGCGGTTGCTGTGTCATAAAAGAAGCAAGAAGCTTGGGCAACTAGAAAAGGACTATTAATCCTGTTGGGGCTCATCCTTACTAATTCACTGTTTCTGGCAAAGGGGGAGAAAGATTGCTTTGATAAGCATCTTGGAAGGACCCAGAGTCTATTGGTACGTGTACACACACACACACACACACACACGCACACATGCATGCGTGCACACACACACACAGCGATGCAGTGGCCTGTATTTAACATTTCCAAACAGGTAACTCAAGCATTTAGGTCTGCACTGAGTCTTGCTGCCTTTGGTGTTACTGTATCGTAGTACCACATGCTCTTGGGTGCATTTTGTTGGCAGGGCTGGATAACGGTCCACTCCAAAAAGAAGAGGCAAGAAATGGAGGCCCCGGTAAGGGAGCAGCTGGCAGGGGCAAGGAGCCAGCCAAACGCTCAGAATAGCTGGTCCTGGCGCCAAAGGTTGAAAAGGGCAGAGGAAATGGGTAGGCTGGGGCCCGTGGGAGGGGCGGCCTGGGCTGGGAGGGGAAGCGAGGGTGGTCTGCCGCTGTGGCCTGCAGGTCACTCGTCCATGGGAAGTTTTCAAAGGAGAGATTCAGGCGTGGGCAGGAGGGCTGGACGGGTGGAGGAGGATCTGGATTTTGCCTCCGGCCAAGGAGGGACCGGACACGGGGCTACCTCCAGTTGGTCACTGTGCAGGGAGCCGGCACAGACAGCTCTGGTGGAAAGGTGGAATGGGGCTCAGCAGGGCCAGAAGGGCAGAGCTGAGCCAGGATTGGGATTCTCCTGCAAGGGGCGGGGCTGTCTGGGGTCGGGGGGTGGGCGGTGGGGACACAGCATCGAGAGCTTCTTCCCATTCAGTGAGGACAGCACTGCTGAGCCCCCTCCCTGCTTGGTATACAGAGGGTGCCCAGTAAGTGTCAGTGACCTCACTGCCTGAGCCCCAAGGGTTTGTTCCAGTGTGGACAGTGGATTCCAGGGACACTTCAGCAAAACCATCACCAAAACCATCATCATCATCACAGCACCTGCCGGGCACTGTGTTCTGGACAAGCCTCTTCAGAAAAGAAGCAATAAGTGAAATGCAATAAACAAATGTAGTAAATATGAAACCAGAGCCTTTGCAGCCCCTCCCAATCTGGTAGCCAGTTAGAATCCCAGAATCTCGGGAATGCAAGGAGATTTTTCAATGATCAGGCGATCAGCTCATCACCAGGCTTGGATTCCACACTTCCACCCTTGCCAACCTCTGACTGAACGTCGGAGGTGACAGGGAGCTTGTTGCCTACTAAGGCGCCGCCTTTCACCCCTGGCCAGCGCTGAGTATTAGAAGGAGGTTGGGCATCCACTGGGAGTCAGAGATGGGCTCTAGCTCCACTTAGTGCCGCGGGCTCCTTGGTCCTCATCTCCGGATTGGTCAGCACAGCCCCTGCCCTGTCTGCCTTGCAGGGCTGTGATGACACCACCTCACACTCAGGGCTCTGGGCGCTGCTGGCAAAGTGCTTGACTCGCCCAACTCCCTTCCCGAGTTGCAGCGGGGAGCAGGGAAGGTAAACAAGCATGTGGTTGATTCTTCAGCTTTGGCTCTGTTTCCTCCAGCATGCTCTGACGTCATCAGCACAGAGCCCTGCAAGGAAGCCATTGTTAGGGCATTTGTTTTCTTTCTTGTTTTTAATTTTAATTTTTAAATGAAGTATAATTGACCTACAATATTGTATTAATTTCAGCTGTACAACATAGTGATTCAATATTTTTATACACTATGAAATAATCACAAGTCTTACCGTCTGTCACCGTACAAAGTTATTACAGCATTATTGACTATAGTTCCTGTGCTGTACATTACATCCCCATGCCTTACGTATCTTATAACTGGAGGTTTATGCCTCTAAATTTCCCTCACCTATTTCACTCATCCCCCCACCCCGCTCCCCTCTGGAAACCACCCGTCTTCTCTCTGTATCTATAAGTCTGTTTCTGTTTGTTTGTTTTTAGATTCCACATATAAGTGAAATCATATGGTATTTGTCTTTTTCTGTCCCTTAGCATAATACCCTCCAGGTCCATCGATGTTGCCGCAAATGGCAAGATTTTTTTGCTTTTATGGTTGAGTAACATTCCATGGTATACATATACCACATCTTTATGCATTCATCTACCGATGGACTCTTAGTTTGCTTCCATATCTTGGCTTTTGTAAGTAATGCTGCAGTGAACATTAGGGTGCGTATATCTTTTTGAATTAGTGTTTTCGTTTTCTTCAGATAAATACCCAGAAGTGGGATTGCTGGATCATACAGTAGTTCCTTTTTTAATTTTTTAAAACATTTATTTATTTATTTATTTTTAAATTTTTGGCTGCGTTGGGTCTTCGTTGCTGTGCGCGGGCTTTCTCTAGTTGCAGTGAGCGGGGGCTACTCTTCTTTGTGGTGCACAGGCTTCTCGTTGCAGTGGCTTCTCTTGTTGGGGAGCACGGGCTCTAGGCGTGCAGGCTTCAGTAGTTGTGGCACGTGGGCTCAGTAGTTGTGGCTCACGGGCTCTAGAGCACAGGGTTAGTAGTTGTGGCGCATGGGCTTAGGTGCTCCGTGGCATGTGGGATCTTCCAGGGCCAGGGCTCAAACCTGTGTCCCTTGCATTGGCAGGCAGATTCTTAACCACTGCGCCACCAGGGAAGCCCCCTTTTAAAAAATTTTGAATGAACCTCCATACTATTTTCCAGAGTGGCTGCACCAATTTACGTTCCCACCAACAGTGCACGAGGGTTCCCTTTCTCCACATTCTCACCAATGTGATGATGTTATTCCTCGTCTTTTTGGTGACAGCCATTCTGACAGGTGTGAGATGCTATCTCACTGTGGTTTTAGTTGCATTTCCCTGATGACTAGGGATGTCGCGCATCTTTTCATGAGCCTGTTGGCCATCTGGATGTCTTCTTTGGAAAACTGTCTCTTCGGGTCTTCTGCTCATTTTTAAATTGGATTGTTTGTCTTTTTGATATTAAGTTGTAATATTTGTTTCACTTTGTGGGGGAGTAAACTCAGGCTCAGAGAGGTTAAGTGATATGTCCAAGGATATACACCCAGCCTGTGATGGTGAAGCAGAGACAAAAAAGTCTCCTGGTACTGCAGCCCCACAAGCTTCCCACCCAACGTTTGCCTCTCCTAAGGGAGATCAAGAGACAATACCAATCAGAGGGTTTGCAATGCCGTTTCTTTAAACTCTTCCCCCCATGACAAGTGGGGGAAACACCACAGCTACCCTTTCCTGAGTGCCTGCCACGTGCCAGGCCCTCGACCTACCCATGACTTCACCGGCACATCCCAGAAGCAACCTCCAGACAAAGTGGGCAGTGCACACTGTGATTCCCAGAGAATCGCTAATGTGGCTCCCAGGAAGCTAGAAACGCCCTGAAGTTGCCCGTTTTGTCTTTTAAAAGCAATGCAAGTTTCTCATTCTTCTCCATAATCATCCCTCCTTTTTTTTAAAGTATAAAAGGAATGCATTTTCCCCAAAAGTTGAGCAGAGTTGAGTATCAGGAAGATCTCCCACGTCGTGTGCTTTGTCTTCGCGTAGCTCTGCCACATGCCCAGGTTACAAGTCACAGACACACACTTCCTCTGGTCCTGAGGACAGCCCCCAGGTAGTGGGCATTTTCATGTCCATTTTACAGATGAAGCACTGAGGCTCAGAGTGGTTGAGCCGCATGTCCTAGATCAGCTAGAAAATGGCAGCACCGGGACTCTCCATTGTGCGTGCGCCCTGAAAGACAGTGTCCCCCAAGTGTAGTAGATCACGTGATGTAGATTGAAAAGGACCTAGTGGAGCTGGAGAGGAGCCACCACGGGCAGGAAGGCTTTTGGGGGGAGCTGGGGCGCTGGCTGCATGAGTAATGCCTCAGGTAGGAAGGCGATTGCCCAGCTGGTACCACAGGGAGGGGCAGACAGCAGGGAGGAGAGAAGGAGAGGAGATGAAGAGTTTGTGGGCCCAGAATTGGTGGGAGGGGGCTGGTGAGCCCTGGCTGGGCCACCCCTTTTCTCCCCTGGGGTGCAGTACTCCCTATGGTCCATCCAAGGCCCACCCTTTGCCCCCTGTGACAACACAGCACTGTCCAGGCCCTCAGGGGCATTGGGGTCCCCCTCTTGGCACATTTCCCTTCTAGAGACCCCACTTTCTTCCCCCAGCCGAATACATTGCTTCTTTGGTCCTCATAGTAACGCTCAGGACCAAACAAGGCCTTTCCTAAACTTCAGTAGCTGGGGGTGCTGAGCCTCCAAGGACTCCCCGTGTTGACATCCCTGTCCCCGAGCCAGAATTCAGTTCACACTAGTTCACACTTGCACAGCATCCCGGTGGAGGAGTCAGGCCAAGGGTCATTGTGTGCTTTGGCAGGTGAGAAGCTGAGGGCCTAAAACATTGAGGAGTCTGGCTTACTATTTAAGAGAACTGGTTTTGCAGGCAAAGGACAAATGTTGTATGATTCCACTTACATGAAATATCTAGAACAGGCAAATTCATAGAGACAGAAAGTAGACTGGAGGTCAGCAGGGATTAGCGAGGTGGTGGGGGGAGGGTTGGAGCAGGTGGGATTGGGAAGTTATTGCTTAATAGTTACAGGGCTGTTGTTTGGGCTAATGGAAAACTTTTTGAAATAGTGGTGACGGTGGCACAACATATAGATATTTTTACCACAGTTTAAAAAAAGGTATTCTCATAGGAAGAGGCAAATAAAGAGCATTAGTCCACAAATATGGGGAAGATGTGTTTTGCAGGTGTGCCAGTCAGGGATGCCATAGACCTGGCTTTGAATCCAGTCCCCACCTGGTACTAGCTTTGTGTCCTTGGGCAAGCTACTCACCTCCCTTTACCTAAGTTTCCTCACCTGTAAAATGCGGTTGTTGTGAGGATTAGACGGAACGGTGTATGAGCGCCTGGCACAGACCAATAAAATCTCCATGAAGAGTAGCTGTCATGGTTATGATGATTGCGTTCATCATTATTATTAAGCAGCTCAGGCTCACGGTCAGGGAGGGGATTTGCGTTGGCCAGCGTCCAGGGCTCTATTTTGAGGGTAATCTTGAGGGTAGTGAGAGGAGTGTGGAAGAGGAGAAAGGGCTGGGGTGAGGGCGAGGGCTTGGAAAGCTTGTTGTGTGACAGGAGTAGGGCAGCAGGCTTTGTCTCCTAAGGTGTCCTGGCAGGTTACAGCAAGGCTAAAGCAGGTCCTGATGAGGTTGCCGTGTAAGGGTTTGATCCCCGAAGAGCCAGTTCCCCACTCTGCCCTGGTTTGCTCCCTGAATATGCACAAGGCCACAGAACATGGGCAGCTCCATCCCTGGACACTCAGCGTCTTCTCTGAAGGACAGCCTAATTTGGTATCTTAGCCCGCAGTACGGGAGTAACTGGAATCATCGGTGACTTTTTGCCCTGGACAGAGCTGTTCAGAGCTGGGAGCCAACCGCATACAGGGTGCTCTGTCCTTTGAATTGCTGTGTGACCTTGCACAAGAACCTTCCCCCTGCAGGTCTGCAAATGTCCTCTGTGAGATGAAGGGTTGGTGAGGAGTGTCCCTTCTGCCGGGGACACCGGGATTTTATGACCTTACTTATTTGTAAGAAAATCTTCAAATAGAAAGGGTGATGCCATCACTTGGTCAGCAACAGGGTTTATGGAATAGTTTTGGTTTAAGATTTACTGGGAAGCAACAGACCTCTGTTCATTTTGCCAGCTGGGTGACCTTGGTGACCAGTTACCTGACTTTTCTGTGCCTCAGTTTCTTTACCTATAAAATAAGGACAGCAATAATCCCAACTCAGAATGGGGGCAGGGGGTCATGGTGAGGGTGAAATGAGTTAAGACTTGTAAAGTTTTTTTTTTTTTTTTTTTGCGGTACGCGGGCCTCTCCCGTTGCGGAGCACAGGCTCCGGACGCGCAGGCTCAGCGGCCATGGCTCACGGGCCCAGCCGCTCCGCGGCATGTGGGATCTTCCCGGACCGGGGCACGAACCCGTGTCCCCTGCATCGGCAGGCGGACTCTCAACCACTGCGCCACCAGGGAAGCCCAAGACTTGTGAAGTTTTTGATTAGTCCCTAGCACATAGTAGGTGCTCAATAACGCTCTGGAGTTCCTTCCCTGTGCAGAGCTTGGCTCAGCTTCCTGAAAGATCCAGAGAGGGCCAAGGCCCGTTCTCTGCATTCAAGGGGGTTATTGTCTTTTGCTTAGTGATACAAGGTAGCCCCTCACGAAAGAACAGGCAACCTGAAAGGGTATCATCCAAGGACATGGGTGTAAGTGCTGGAGGGGTCCTGGGTGGGTCAGGAAAGGGGGGGGGGTGAGGAGGGAGAGGAAGAAGAGGAAGATGGGAAGGAGGGGGAGGGGGAGGAGGACTGGGAGAGCACTTGGCCTGGACCATAAGTAGGCAGAGAGAAAGAGACAGGGCAATTCTACCTGGTGAGCATATGTGTGTGTGCCCGTGTGCATCTGTGTTTGCCTGAAAAGCACAAAGACAACTCACCACAGAATGGGAAGTGTGGGCCTTCGGCTCCCCTAGCAGCGCCTCAGTTTGCGGTCAGTCGTGTCGCCCATGGCAGTGAGCAGGTGTGTGCCTGCCTTGAGCACGGGAGCAAGCCCTTGGGCATATCCCGGGGTGTGATTAATTTAATTATTTCAAAAGCCCCTTTGATATTTCACGAGGGTCATGCTCCTGACTGTGGGCTTGAATACAACTGCAGCAGGTTTCAATAAAATCAATTAATTTAATTTGATTTGGTTTTATGTACTTGGAGCCGGTGCCTCTTGAACTCAGTATGAAAATTATTGCAGAATAAAAATGCATATTAGTACTTCAAGCCCAGTGTCCTTGGACTTTCTTCAGGGAGGCTGCAGCGCTGATCACAAAAGCAAAATCCCCCGCTTGGCAGGAGCCCCTGCCCACTGCCCCACTGGTCTCCCCTCCAGCCTCGGACAGGGTTGACGGGGGCTGTGTGGGCTGTTTGTATGACTCGCTCACTTCGGGAAACACTTGCTTACCTGGTAGTGAAGTGAATGCATTCCCATTTTGCTTTCATGAAAGGAAGTCAGAGAGGTTTTGACTGATCTTGGTCACCAGCTTACTGGGATCTTTTGTTCTTGTTGTTCTTATGAACTAAATTAATTGGAGGCAATATACTGCAGTGGGTTGAACCTCGACTCTGCCCTCAAAGAGACACATGAACTTGGACAAGTCCCTGTACTTCTCTGGGCTTTTGTTTCCTGGTCTATAAGTGAGAGTGCTGGATGCCTGCTTGCAAGGCTCCTTCCAGCTCAGAGTCATATTCCATGGACTGTTGATTTTCCTGCCTCAGGGAGCCTGTCCCAGTGTGGAGCCCAGCCTCATTCCTGCTCCACTAAAGAGGGCTCCAAGCCAGCTCACCGAATGGTTGATGGGCCTGAGCCCTGCACCTCCAAGGAGGAATGGCTTCTCCCCCACATTCCTACAGGTCAGAGCAAGTACTGCTTTCAGGAAGGTTGGAGGGTTGCAGCCGAGGAGGCCTAGAAAGCATCTGGCCGACCCTGTTATTTTACAGATGAGGGAACGCAGTTCCAGGGTCACACAGCCATAGCTGCAGGTAGCAACGATGTTCTGCCACATTGACAGTCATTTAAAAGGGTGGAGATCGTGCTCAGGCCTCATCTTCCAACTGTCCTTTTAATTCCTCGTTCTCCTGTCAGGGCCTCCCTAGTAAAGCAGATGCTGGCACCCATCATTCTGGAGCAACTGCATCCCTTCTGAAGCCCAGTGGTTTCTCCCTTGATCCTAGTGGGAGAGTGCTGGGGGGCCCTGCTCAGAAGCACCCCCCACTAATGCCTGGGATTCCACCCTTAGCAGTTTGTGCGTTCTCACGCTAAGGGCATGTCCCCTCCCACAGCTCTTCCTCCTGACCTTGGATGTGGCACCGAGCTTTGATCCCCTTGAGTTAGTGGTAGTTTTTTTTCCACACAAGTCTTATCTCTCCAGAGCTCCCACGTAACAGAAACTGAGTCTGCCCTTTCCATCCCCACCCTCTTGACTTTCTCCACGCCTCTCATTGACTGAGAGGCACCTATTTTGCGCTAAGAACTGCCCGAGACACTCTCCTGACATTACCTCATTTATTTCCTGCACTGACTCTGCAAAGTGGGCATTACTGTCACTGTTTTACTGTTGGGAGACTGTGGTTCAGAAAGGAGAGAGAACTTTCTCAATATCACACAGCTACTAAGTGACAGGACTGGGATTCAAACCCACAGTTCACTCCCAAGACTCTTGCAATACACCAAGTGGCCTTCCTTGCCCATAACAGGTGCTTAATAGATCTTTAATGACAGATTCTATTACACTTCATTTTGCTCAACAGCAAATGCCCCCCGGGGACATAATAATAATTTTCAAATTATTACTTTATGTTAATATTGATATTATTTATGAAGGAACTATTATGCCCCAGGCACCAAAAGTCACAACACCCATGAGGTGGGTATTATTATTACCTCCACTTTACAAATGCAACAACTGAGGCATAGAGAGGTGACTTGCCTAAGGTCACCCAGAAAATAAGTGAGCTGGGCCTCAGTCTAACCCTAACTTTGAGGCTCAGCCCCTAGCCTCCCCGTTGTAACAAGATCTCAAAGTGAATTGGGGTCTTATACCTTTGGCTCTCCCTGGCTCCAGTTTCAGGTAGAAGGTGCTGCTGGAGGGAGGGTAGGGCTAGTGGGGGTGGCAGAGACGCCTGCAGCTGGCACTGCCCTCCACCCAGCTGATAGCTGCAGCCTGGCTGGCTGCCTGCTTGGCCCACGTTGGGCCCTGGCACCAAACCTTGCAAGGGGGTGGGCGGGATGCGGCGACGGGAGCGGGGCTCCGGCTCTGCGTACTACCCTCACGGCCCTCTGGCCCCCTCCGCACCCCGCAGCCCCTCTCTCGAGTCAGTGCAGTTCCCGCCAGGGCGGGCGCCGGCCTCTCCAGCGTTAACCGCGGGCAGGAGAGGCGCCGCGGCCTCCAGGGGAGGAGGGCGGGTGCTGAGGTCGGGCTGGGGCAGGGTGAGAATGCGGAGGAGAGGCCGGGAGAAAGAGGCGGGGGCCGAGGAGAGCGGCGCGGGGAAGACAGGGTAGAGGCGGGGAGGGGTTCCGGGGAGGGGAGGGGCCGAAGGAGCCAGGCTGCCCCAGAGGAGCGCGAGGACTCGGGCGGGGGCGAGCAGAGGGTGCTGGATTGCGGAGGGGAGGCAGGGGCGGGCGTCGGGGAGGGACGGGAGCGGGGACAAGGCAGGACCTGGGAGGGGGCGCTGGGGGGCGCGGAGAGGGGAGCGCTGGCGGCCTGGGTGGAGCGGCTGTGGTTGCATCACGTTCCTGATTGTTATTTCTCAGGGTTCAGACCAGAGGGGCTGGCGGGGAGGGAGAGGTGGACGAACCAGTTTGAACCGGCCGGGTAACTCGAGGGGCGTGGGCCCAGGGAACTGGGGTGCTGCCCAGCACCCTCTACCGTAACCATACCGGGGAATTTTTCTGTGAATCCGCACCCCGCATCCCGGCCCCACCCTCTCGCCTGACTCGCCCTCCCTTCCCTCTGCATTCCGTGTTGGCTCCTCCCGGGAATCGGTAAGCCAAAGGGAGGCACCGAGCTCTTGCCCTCAACTCTCCCACTCCGACCCCTCCTGGAGAATTCAAATCCCGTGCGTGCCTTCTTTGTCTCTTTCCCTGCACCCGCCCCCTACCCCCCCAAACCCCCTTAGGATCCCTTCAGGGTCCCCTTTCTTCTCTGACCTCAGGGGCCCACTGCCCACAGGCTGCCAGGCCCCTGCTAGCAGGGAGGGAAGACCCAGGCCACCTTAGCAGGGTAAAAACCTCACCCGTCTCTGGTGTCTGCATTTTGCACAGAGATTCCTGCAATGGAACACCACCCCTCCACCCCCAAATAGTTACTCGCAAATGGAGAAATTACAAAGACAGGACACCAGATTGGGGGGAAGGGGATATTTGGGGCACAGGAAGCGTTTCAGGGATCCCTCAGATCACATCAAGAAGGGCACCACAGTAGTCGCCCTTAGACCCTCCCCTGCCCTGCCCCAGTGTGTCCCTGTGCCCAGTTCTACTTCAAATTCATCCCCAAGGCTACTAGTTTTTATATTTCCAGGTAGCAAACCAGGAATCCTCCCTGTGGCTATGGAGAACTTCGTGGGTTGCTGAGCTTGTGTTTTTTACAAGCTTGGAGCTCTTTGACCAAGACTGCCACTATCTGTACATCAGGGATGTTATCTAATAGGTTAAATAACAAGGATCTTTAACAGAACTGGACCACAGGCATTCTCAGCCCAGTCCTGGGCTTTTCTAGATTGAGACCCTTGAGATCCAGAGAAGGAAGTGACCTTACCTCCTAGCTCCAGCCCAGTGTGCTTTCATTTTAGGGTAGGTCTGTGTTGGAGACCTAGCTTAGCATCTTCGTGGCACAGAGTAGATGATCAATGAGTATTGGTGAGCTGAATGAGGGACCCCTCCATGAGGAAGCTGGCGAAACACACTTTTGGGAGAAGCGAGAAGACTCCCAGACTCCCATGGGCTTGGGGTTCCAGCTCCTTCTCCCTGAGTATGCTAGTGACATGTTTCTTCAGGGTAGTTGGCCAGTGGTGACCACCATTAGGAGCCTGGCATCAGCTTTGGTCACTTCAAGCTCAGTCATGGTGCTCAAGGGTCTAAGCATGAACCAAATTGGCAACTCCAGATCAGAGCAATTAATGCTGTAACTCTTTTCCATTTGCTGCCCTCAGCCAATATCTGAACAAGTTGCAAAAGACCAAGGCATGTCTGTTCCTGCAGGGGCTCTTGTAATCCGGGGGCGCTGCCAGGCATTGTGTTAGGAGGCCACAGCCCACAGATCCAGAACCTCGGGACTGGAGGTCCCTGTTCCCAGCTCTGGAGGCCCCTGTTTCCAGCTTTGGGCTGCCCAGGGCTCTGTCGCATCTGTGCTTCTCCAGGCCTCTGGGGTCCTGCCTGCTGGGCATAGGCTGTGAGTCCTGCCCTGGCACATGGGGCCGGGAAGAAAAAAGCTGGAGGAATTCAAGTTAGTTAGACTACTATTATCAGTTTCAATAAAGTATTTGGAGAGGAAATGGGATGAAATGAATGGTGACTAGTTTTGGTTATAGTAGAAGCTCATGAACTTGGACCTTACTGATTTGGAACTTAGGATAGTTAAGCTTAGCTGTGGTGAAGTTCACCTATGTACTGTCTGTAAACATAGAGCCCAATGAATAACTTAACAGTGCACACATCATTTAGAGTAGGAGAGAGGGTGCGTGTGTGTAACTTTCTCGTGATGACAAGTTTAGACCAGAAGCAGGTCAGCTCTGTTCACCTTGGTGTTTTATTTACAAACATTTACTGGCCACCTTCTACAGGCCAGGCCCTATGATAAGTGTTCTAAAAGCGTTAATTTTTTGAATCCTCATAAGAACCCTATGAGGTAGGAAGTATTATTCTTCCCATTTTACAGACAAGGACACTGAGTCTGGTAATTGGAACACCACCAGGATTCACACCAGGGCTGTCTGGCTCTAAGGTTTGTGCCCTTAACCACCACGTGCAGGTATTTTACGTGTTAAGACATGGGGGATAGGATAGAAAAGAACAACGACAACAAAAGGATAGGCCATGATCCCTATCCCTTCCAGATGCTTCTGGCACATAGTAGATACTCAGTAAGTGAATCATAGTAAATACTCAATAAGTGAATCAATTCATTAAGCAATGGTGAGGACATGGGTTGAACTCCTTGAGGGCAAAAGGGGCCTTGAATCTCTCTGTCCACCCCGCCCCACTCCAGTGCTTGTGCAGAACAGTCATGGAATAACCAGTGAAACGCAGGAACGGAGGTTGGCTAGTTCTGGTCTGGGCGTTTTCAGATGAGGGGACTGGCCCATGAGAGGGGAAGGGATGTGCCCAAGGCTGCAGGGATTCCTGGTCTGCTGCTTCCTCCCCACAGTATTCTGATAGCAGGTGAGACGAAGGGGCCTGTGCCTGGTGCTCTTCCCCTTGGTCTTTCCTTGCCATCCTCTGCCTTTGGCGTCTATCCCCTTTTCTTCCCACCGGGGCAGGGAGAGGGACATGGGGACCCTCACTCCATGTGTTTGCTGCATGAATAGACACCCCTCCATGCTGCCAAGTCAATAATAACAACCCGGGGTCTTGCAGAAAGGGGTCCAGGATCCACGAGAAGGCAGAGCCACCAGCAGCTGTTCGGAATTCTGCACTTCTGGTCCCAGAGCGCTTCCTGCAGACTCACACATGGGAGGGCCGAAAAGGGTCTTCAAGTTCATCATCCCCCTCTGCTTCCCAAGACCCTCATTTTACAAATGAGAGCAGTGAGGACCTGGAAGGAAGAAGTACTTGGCCAAGGACACAGAGCCCCGTCGAGGCAGAGCCAGGGCTAGAAGCAGGACATCTGCTGCCCAGTTCAGACCTGCCCCTCAGTATATGGGCCCGTGGCTTTTGGGAAGCACCGTTCAATCCCATGGTGATCCTGTTGCCTGTTAGGGCCACAGTTATGAGAAAGCTCGCCAGGACTTGTTTGCCTAACACTTTCGCAGCCCTCCCCAAAGACAAACCTCCCGTCATTTCTGATGGGTGCCCTTGGCAGCAACTAAAACAAATCCACCAAAGCAAAGAGAAGGGGAAGAAGGGCCAGAGTGGGGAGCTGGTGTTTGCCCCTGGTGGGAACCTGGGAGTACTGAACTTGTCAGCCTGTCCGGCCCGGATACCATCTCGTTCCTGCTTGGCACAGGTTTATCGAGCCTGTGTGTTCCTCCGTGGCAAAGTCCTCGAAGGGAGAGGAAGCAGGACTGTCCCCAGGGCGCGGGAGAAGCGTGCCCGGTGCCTGATCTCCACCTCCCCTCCACTCTAGCCCTCTCTCCACCCCATGACGCTTGAGTGGGGTTAGAATTTCTCCTGCAGGGTGGAGCGCACACACTTAGATCCTGCTATGGGTCTGTTTTGGTTTGGGGGCTACAGAGGTGGGCTTTGAGCTGGGGGTGATGTGTTTAACATCCTAATGTGGCACTTTATATGTGTCAAGGTCTGTTCTGACTCAGGTAATCCACCCAACCACCTTTACAGATGAGGAAACTGAGGCAGAGAGAGGCTCAAGAACTCACGTGAGGTCACAGAGCGAGAGGTGGCAGAGCCAGGACGCAGAGTCTGGATCCAGAGTTCATGCTCTCAGCCAGGATTCCAAGCTGCCTTCCTGCTGGGACAACCAGATTCTTGCCACTTGGACAAGTAATTCAACCAATCCGGCTTTTCGTTTCCTCATCTATAAAATGGGGATGATGATATTAACCCAAAGTTAACCCTTCAAATAGTAACTGTGAGAAATGTGAAGGGCTCTACAGACAGGAGGGCAGGTTCTCGTGTGACCACGTCCCAGCTGAGGCTGGTTCATCCCACTGCTCGCTTGTCCCCCCACAGATCAGTGGGCTCTGGTAGCAATGACCTTGTGAGACCAATGGCTTCCCAAGGAGAATGCTGGACCACTTTTGCCCATAGTGACCTTCCCACGTTCAATCCCAAAGCAGACATATTGTCTATATGTTGTTATGGTATTTACATGATTCTTTTGCTATGACTCCCCTTGTTTATTGGAAAGCTCTTCTCAATGGGTACCTCCAGTTTATTACCTCAGGCAAGAGCCACATAGGGGAAGCCGACTTGGGCCCCCAAAGCTCTGCTCGCTCAGACTCGGTGGCTTTTTTGTCCCCTCCCACTTCTTGGAATTCCAGCATGCTCACTCCCGACCACTAGTTAAGTTTTAGCTAAAATTTCTGCGTTCAAAAGATACCTTATTCCATCCACCCCAACACATAAGTCTGGGGAAACACTCTGAGTGACAGGTCTGGTCAGTGCCTGCCAAACTGCAGCTGGAGAGGCCCCTGAAGGGGCCCACTCTCCCCTGCCCCAACCCTGTTCTCTCCTCTCCATTATCCATCAACACTCCTGCACCAGGAAACAGGAATTTTCTAGGGGGTACTTAAGCTTCACGTTAGAATTTTACATTCCCTGCTGCTTCTAGGTGTCTTAATTTTTCCCAGTCAAAGCAAGGAAAGGGGAAAAGGTATGATGTTGGAAATAGGCTTAATTGGAGCTCAAAAAATGTTATAAGGCTTCTCATGCAGCGTTTGGACAATGCTTGATGTTCTTAAGAATGCATACAGAATTAACTTTGACCAACTAGAGCCGCTTAAGTCTGGGGGCAGCATCAGCCAATGGACAATGAATAGTGTTTAACTCATTACAAGGAGACACAGCAAGAAGATAAAATGATAAGCCCTTTCGTACACTGTGCATTTCAAGTGCTTTCTTTTATGTACAAGATTAAACTTGATTTTCACAAATATCCTACAAGTCAGGATTTGTCCATTTGACAGACTGGAAAACTGAGGCCTGGAGAGGGAAATAGCAAGTCCTAGGGAACAAGAAAGCAGAGCCTCATAGGGCTGGCATATTTCCCCCTACTCTTGACTGCTGGGCATCTTGGTACCAAATCTTGGGCCATGCCAGGTTAAGCACACAGGTCTTGCCAGTGTTCATCTCAAGCCTGGCTCCATCTTTGCTCTTACTTGCCCTGTGCCTTGTTTCTCTTTCTTACTTTTTATGTGTGTTTACCTTGCATTGTAGGCATACTTGTAAGCTGGCTCAAATCCTTCGGAACAAGATGGGTTGTAAATGCACACATTCCTACACAGGATGTTGTTGTTAATTATTTCATAAAGTCTCCCATGGAGGAGGTATTTGCCGATTAGCCAATAGCTTCTTTTGTAACCTTGGACACACCTTATTTCCTTAAGGGTGAAGTGAGGGTGTGGGTCTGTAGGGGCCCCGAGGAGCCTTGCAGCTCTGACAGTTTGAGTATGCTTCTATTTCCAGTCTTGTTAGAGTCACACAGCTCAATTCAAGATAAAGGAAGATCTAGGTCTTCCCTGGTGGCGCAGTGGTTGAGAGTCCGCCTGCCGATGTAGGGGACACGGGTTCGTGCCCCGGTCCCGGAGGATCCCACATGCCGCAGAGCGGCTGGGCCCGTGAGCCATGGCCGCTGAGCCTGCGCGTCTGGAGCCTGTGCTCCGCAGTGGGAGGGGCCGCAACAGTGACAGGCCCACGTACCGCAGGGGGAAAAAAAAAAAAAAAAAGATAAAGGAAGATCTAAAAATCTGGTTTTTCTAGTATAGCCCTGTTTGCACTAAACCAGTGGTTCTCAGCCTGGGCAGAGGAGCGAAACCTGGAACCTAGGAGCATCCCCCTCCCCGCACTGAGATGACCACACCATACAAATGTTCCAGCATCACAAGAAGGAAATAATTTAACATTTCCAAGAAATGAAGCCCATGTAACATAGTAAAGAATGTTAGAGGTACAGGGAAACCTCATTTATTTGCCTTCCTCCTCTGTCTGGGACACAACCAAGAATCTGAACGGAAAGTAAGACAATGTTGAACCACCAAAAGAAGTCACCGAATACAGGCTCTAATACGCATTCCCGGAGCCCCATGTCACGCAGGGGCCTATTTGCTCTTGTTTTAGGCAGAATTCTAACATATTTGATTTTCTGGTTTCAAACCTACCTGGAACCAGATAGAGCAAATGAGGACATTGGGTAGAGTCTCGTATGGGCTCTTTCCAGAAGGCAGCACTGGCTGATGAGTGGCAACGCCAGGGGGAGGGTTTCTCCCGCTTCTGTTATGAAAACTTCTTCCGATTGTTTAAGCAATTCCCATGAAGAGACTAGGACTTGAGCACTTAGCAGTGACAACGTGGCTTGCTTAAGCTAAGTACCTACACAGATGCCAGCCAGAGGCACCTGCAGGTAAGACTTGAGATGAAGCAGTGAAAAGTGGGGGGATAGGGGGTGGGGCAAGTGCACCAGGGAAGAATGCTCAGTGTAAAATGGCTAGTGAGGGAATCAGGGTGAAAAATCTGCCTTGGTCATAGGATCCTCAACACAGGGAGGCTTCCTCAGTGCGTGTATGTTACTTTCAAGATCAAGAAACACAAAGTTTGTGCTTCCCTGGTGGCGCAGTGGTTGAGAGTCCGCCTGCCGATGCAGGGGACACGGGTTCGTGCCCCAGTCCGGGAAGATCCCACATGCCGCGGAGCGGCTGGGCCCGTGAGCCATGGCCACGGAGCGTCCGGAGCCTGTGCTCTGCAATGGGAGAGGCCACAACAGTGAGAGGCCCGCGTACTGCAAAAAAAAAAAAAAAGAAACACAAAGTTTTATTCTCTGAAATGAAAGAAAATACCAGGCCCAAGAGGACTGTAGGGGCAGAGGAGTGAAGGCTCTGAGAAGTGGATGGGGTAGATTTTGGAGGCCACCGTGGAAGGCGAGCCTGGCTTCTGGGACACGGTCACCAGCCGCGGCCTCCTGGAGGCCCGCTCTCCCTGGTCAAGCTCAGCTCAAGCCCAGAGAAGAGCCCCAGGACTCTGAATGCGGAGCCCTGCCCCACCCGGAAGGGAGCGGCCATCTTGCCTGGGGATCCCCAGGCTCGCTGGGTCGTTTTTGAGGGGGTCCTCTCCCCCTACCAGGGCCTGGGATCCAGCCCAGACTGTTTCCTCCTGACTGTTCAGATGGACTCCTAACCCCTGGTCATGGCCGCTTGTGTCAGCAGCACGCCTGCCCTGACCCCTGCCTGCTTACTTGGAACACGGGCTGCAAGCTCTGCCCCGAAGGCTTCTCAGACTCTGGGTCCAGCTTTGGCCTCTGGGCTTGACTTGCACTGTTCTCCCTTCAGGTTTTCCCAGCCATGACCCTGAGCCACAGCTATGACCCTGTCCAGCTCCACCCTTCTAGTTCCATCCTAGGGCCTGGCTGTCCCTCTTGCCTCCTGCATTGCATGCCTCCCAGGCCCTAGGGCTTCCAGAATCAAGATGAAAACCCAAGAGAGGGGAGGAGCTAAAAGAGCCACTTGTTTTAATCAAAAAGGCATACTCCCACCTTCACCTGCACCTCACAAGAACATTTTATGGGGTAGTGAGTTTTGGCCTCAAAGACTATAGCCAAATTTCAAAAAGACATGGGCCATACCTCTGATTGTATCCTGGAATGAGTGACTCAGCGGGGACTGCTTCACTTACTGTGGCCAGTGGCCACTGCCCCCTTCTGGTGGGGCTTTTGAAATCCCAACTCTCAATTTGGGTCATTCATCAATATCTTGGTGCTGCCTGACACATGTCCTGTGCTACCACCCACGTTCCCTTCCTCCCTTCTTTCCTTCTATCTTCCTTCCTCCCTCTGTCCCTCCATCCCTCCAATCTTCCCTTCTTCCTTTCCTTCTCTCCTTCCTTCCTTTCTTTCCTTTTGACCTGGGCCTTTTCCATGCCCCAACCATCAGGTGGGCCCCAACCAGAAAGCTGGCCCCTGCACCTCTGTGACCTGCATTACCAGCAAGAGACAGAGAATAAGAGCAGGGGTGCAGTCCAGCCCCCCTCCACTCACTAGCTGACCTCAGGCAGGTAATCTAAACCTCCTGGGACCTCAGTACCCCTATCTGCAAAAGGGACCCCCTGATACTCATCTTGGAGGCTTGTTGTAAGGATGGAATTAAGAAAATGACTATATAGCCTTTTGTATATTGTCTGAGTCAGATGCTCAATAAATGGGAGGTATTACTATAACTACTACTACTATCAATGTTTTTTTTTTTTTTTTTTTGCAAGTATTGACAATTCAGCCTGGATAATTTCAAGTATATTCACTAAACTATCCCTTTAAAGGCAAAGAGAATAGTAGGGCCAAGCTGTTCAGGGTCCAGCCCTTTTGCAGAAGATAGAAATGGGGTGGATTACTGGCCATGCAACACAGCTGCTGTCAAAGGCTGTATCAAGCCCCAGCTCCGTGACCCAGCCCACCTGGCTTCCGGTACCCACTCTTCCACTTGCCACTGTTTGCTTTGGGGCCGGTGACTACACATCCCTGGGCCTCCATTTCCTCTCTTGTAAAATAGGATGTATAGTGCTGCCCAAACCACCAGGGCTGCTGAGAAGCAAACAAGGTAATACTTGTAAAGCACTTAGCACAGTGCCTGACATGCACTAAGTGCTCGAGAAGGGCTCACTGTGTTTGCTTTCAAGTGCGTCCCATCTCATGCGCGAGATGGCTCTGGAAAAGTTGTGAAACCAAGTCCCATTTTCCCACTAACTGACTTTGTCACTTCACGAAGGCTTTATCTTTGCCTCTGATCATCCTTGGAGGGCAGTGATCTGAGCACCTCGGCACCAGGTTTTCCAGCACCTCCCAGCTCCTCCAGCGCCCTGTCATGCAGGGAAAAGAAGAAAACTTAGCTGGCACAAATAAGAACTCTTTACTGTAACTATGTGTGAAACGTAGATCTGTTCTATCTACCAATTATCTGTCAATCATCCATCATTAGCAATCATCTATCAATTATCTATCTATCTCTCACCTACCTATATATCTATCTATCTACCATCTACCTATCTGAGAAGGACCATCTGTAATTATTTCCTCTCTTTTTACCATGGGTAAAAAATATATATAACTCATACAACGAAGTTAATATTTCTAGTTCACTTTTAATTTAAATTTTAAATTTAATTAAACCTTTTGTTTTAATTTTGTTTTGAACTGTGGAAGGGGGGTGCAGTCAGAAACCTTTTTGAAAATCTGATGAACACACTGGGCTATCACTCCAGAAAAATGAACATGCTCACATACTCAATGCAGTTTTACATATGGTCTAGCTGGGGGTTCAAGGACCTTCTGAAGCCCACTGAGACACCCTGTTAAGGGCCCTGTCAGAGCCCAGCTTTCCTATGGAAACAACCCCTGTCCCCATAGCAGCAGATGGCTGGCTAGACATGTGCTCAAGGCCCCCCACACTTGAACTCGCTAGTCTGGCACGCCAGGCCCCGACTGCCCTCCCACTGTATCTTTCTTCTTGTGGCACCCACCGCTCTGGTCAGTCTGGCCGGTCTTTGTCACCTTTGCGTGTCACCTCGCCTTTGTCCCACTGCTTCCCCACCCACTTATCTACATCTAACCCACAGTTCAGGTATGTAATGACCTCCTGTGAGTGACCAGAAGAGGGTTCGCGGAGGGCAGGGAGCTTGAGCAGAGGTGAGACCCCGCTTTTAGAGGCAGAAGAACAATGAAAAGCACTGAACCATGAGCTCCTCGTGCAGCTGAAGTGAGAGCTGGTGGGAGTGGGGCAGAGAGGGAGTGACGTGCCAGCCCTGATGTTTCCGTCCCGCCTGGCTGGAGATTGAGAAAGTCAGCAGCAGCAGCAGGACACCCTGGTGTGTGAACAAGGCATCCTCGGGTTCTTGTCCCAGCTCTGGCATTTACTAAGTGTGACTTCGGACAGGCCACAGGTCCCTTTGACAGTCCAGCTTCAGTTCCTTATCTTTAAAGTGAAATGGTGGAAATGCTGGCAGCCCTGTGGTGAAAGTGACACTCTTGACCATTGCAGGGTCAGCCTAAATGTGCAAGTTTTCAGAAAATGCAATTTAGCGTTATATGTTAGGATCCATGAAATTGTTCATATGCTTTTCACCCTTTTTCTGAGAATCTAATCCAAAATACGGGGGAAAGATTCATAACGATGTTCATCCTAATATTATCTGTAATATGGAAAAGCCGCAAGTGTCCAAGAGTAGGGAGTGGTTACATGTTTAATGGTGTGTCTGCTCGCTGGCGCTCTGTGCAGGTATTAAAAATGGTCAATGTAGGGCTTCCCTGGTGGCGCAGTGGCTGAGTCCGCCTGCCGATGCAGGGGACACGGGTTCGTGCCCCGGTCTGGGAAGATCCCACATGCCACGGAGCGGCTGGGCCCGTGAGCCATGGCCGCTGAGCCTGCGCGTCCGGAGCCTGTGCTCTGCCGCGGGAGAGGCCAAAGCGGTGAGAGGCCCGCGTACTGCAAAAAAAAAAGGTCAACGTAGAGAACATGCCTAAGGTGCTATCCCTGTCCCCACCCTCCACCCCCAACACACCTGAAGGACCTAGGTCGGTGACAGTGGCTTCGCACAGCACTGACTCTTAACCGGGGGCCACTCATCAGCAAGGCCAAACCAACCAGTTACCAGTCACCACTGCTTCTGCCACGTCAACGTGCATCCCCTAGGGTCTGTGAAAATGGAGACTTGGGGTTCAGATTCTGATTCGGTGGGCCTGAAGATGGGCCCAGGAATATGCATTGCAGCTACTGTCGAGGGAGTCTAGCGGAGGATTAGGATCCGTATTCTGAGCGATATCACCACGTCCCAGCCACTGCAGCCCACACTCCCGTACAGCACACAGTGCGGGCTGTTATACCTTCCTCTTCTTCAAGGAAATGTAAAGTCTTTACCAAGGGCTTTATTTGTCCTAGAGCTCACTGCTGATGGGCAGATGGCCTTGAGATGCCCCAAACAGCGTGGACAGCCTCAGATAAGGGCTTTCCCCCTGTTTTGATCAACAGGTCCTACCTTCTGTCTCACTCTGGTTTCTCCCACTCCATTCAAAGTCCAAAAATACTCTGAACTACCTTATGCCGTTTTTCAGGATTAAAAGTGACTTTTAAAGGTGGTCATTGTGACCTAGGTTCAAATCCTGGCTCTGAGCTGCCGTTATGTAAAAGGGCAATAATAATGTATAGACTTCATAGGATTGTTGTGGAGGATTAAAAGGAATACTGCCTGCAAAACTCTTAGCACAATGCTTGAGGCTATTATGATTATGATTATTTTCCTGTCCTTGGGGGTTAACAGTGAGTCTTTTCTTTGATGTGGTCCTTGTAGGAGGCCAAGGCCCTTGTTTTGATCTCCATCATGACCATTCAGTTCTGCCTTGTTCCCCCGTTCATCCTAGCCTACCCTTGACCTTAATGAAAACACCAGCTTTAATGAGTGAAGGTCACTGGGCTGACTTTCCAGCTTGGCTGGCTTGTCTGGCCCTCCGGAAGGGTTGTGGGCTGTCCTAGCCATTTTCAGTGCCCCCTGCCCCCCACCTTGGCAGGCAATGGCACGCTGACCAGCACGAGGGGAGGGGTGAGGCCAACTTCTGCCTGAGCACCCTGGGACCAGTTAGGGCAGACACTTTCCTAGAGGGTGTTGGAGCCCTGTTCACTGCTTCATCCAACAGAGAAGGGGCTGGTGTGTCCCTCTTCCCCAGCAAGTAGTCAGCCACCCAGCTCAGCTGCCACTCCCTCTACTCACCGACCTCCTCACACAGTACACCCACACGAGCACACCTGCACACACACAGCCCTGCCTTACCTTCCCCGTTCCTGTCACCACCCTTCCTCCTCCTGGGCAAACACCAGCTAAGGGATAAGTGGGCACCCAGGTTATGCCCAAGGGTTGGGTAAGGGGGCCTCACACATTTGCAGGGACCCAGGATGGACAGGCCAACTTTCACCATATTTACCAAAGGGAACTTGGGTCGAGGCCAGAGTTTGCAGCTGGTGCAGCCTGGACCTCAGCTCCCCAGGCTGCCTAGACCCACAGGGTCCTGTCTTGCAAATGTCATTTAATATTAGGTAAATTAGTTGTTTGTCTAGGTTGAGGTTCTTAGTTCTTTTTTTTTTTTTCTTTCTTCTCATTCTTCCTTCTCTTTCTCTTTTTAGTGTTTTTTTTTTTTTTTTATATTCCTTTTTTTTTTTTTTTTTTTAAGTGCATAAACATCCCCTTTAAAAAAAAAAGGTATCTCTAGAAACGCGGAGTTAAGTCCTCTCCTTGCTTTGCTGGTAAGCTTAGGTGACTGTGCTGGGGAAGACAGACGGCGCTGGGGGCACTGGGCAAGGAGACAGGCGGCTGGGGCTCCAGGCAGGGGCTTCACACTGCACCCAGTGTGACCTTGGGCATGTCACCTCCCCACCCTTGAGCCCATTTCCTCGCTCTCTGGGAGCTATAAATCCTGCTCTCCCAGTCCCTCAGAGTGGGGATCAAATGAGGTGAAAGACTGCGGGAGACCACAAAGCAGTGGTTTCCCCTAGGAAAAGAGCAAAGGACAAAGACTTGGCCTCACCCAGCTGACTTCGGGGTAGATGGTTCCTTGTCTTTCCCTACCGGGAGGTCAGCTCCATGAGGACAGAGACATGACATGTCCACGTGTTCACTTTATAGCCGAAGCCTAAGTAGAAAGGCAGTCAGTATATAGCTGTGGGAGGAAGGAAGGGAGGGAGGGGGAGGGAGGGAGGAAGAGAGGAGGGAGGCCGCCTCCCTGGCTGGTAGTGTGGCCCCCTTTCCCTCCACTGCCCCCATTGGCCACATTTTGGCCAAGCCCTCCTCCCCTAGATGCCCAGCTTGCTCTGGTGGTGACAGGCCAAGTCACCCAGCCGCTCTGCGGAAGCTCGTGGCCCCCTCCCCTCCTCCCGAGGGTGGCACCGATACGATCTGGGAGGAGGGCGAGGCCCTGGCAGCCCTGGGACTCTCAGGCTGTGAGCTCACTCGCCCCGTCTGTTGTGTGCCCAGCCAGGCAGGGTACTTCCCCCTCACTTCCCCAGAGGGAACAATTCCGGCACCCTGACACCCTGTCCTCAGCCTGTACCTCCTCTCAGAGGCTCCCACCCGAGGTCAGGACAAGCTCTGGCTGGTCTCCCAGCGCACCTGAGAGGTGGAGGGAGGGCTCCGAGTGTCTGGGCCTCCCCACTGGGCCTCGCCTTCTTCTCCAGCTCCCACTGGACTGGGAAGCCAAAGGCCAGCCAGCCACAGGACTCGGCTCCCCTGGGTCACCTCTGTGTACCTGAAGAAGTCGGGGACTTAGGTCAAGGAGTCTGGCCAGTGGGGTCTGGAGGATGGGTCTGCCGCCCTACGACCCAGGGGCAGAAATGTGTGCAGCGTGGGCAACCAGCAGATTTGGATATAAACTTTATGACTATATAAGCTTAGGTTAGATTCTGTCGTCACTCCTTCTCTGTTCTTGATGCGAAACCGTGATGAACTGTTATCTCACATTGGTATTTTAATACATTTCAATAAAATCTGATCTTAGGACCAAAGTGATAGAATCGCGTGATTACAGGTACATCCATGCGATAATAGTACAAACCAGGGACTTCAGAATAGTGAGGACTCGGTCTGTCATCAGACAGGAAGCTGGGCCGTGATGCAAGAGGCCAGGTGCCCTTGAAGTGCCGCCTTGTGCTCCAGCCACAGCTGAGTTTTTCTCAAATTTTAATTAAACGTTTTTTGAGCACCTAAGAAGTGCAAAGTGGGATGTCAGGTGAAGCTTGCATTTAGTGGGGGGCGGACTGTACGCTCCAGTGAGACACAGCGATGTTGGCTGGGGGGAGGGGGGAGCACTGAGGCAAGACTAGTGGCCCTGCATGGCCGTCATGTTGCCTAATGTGGTGGGATTACGGGTCACCATCTCGCCTCGGTCTCACAAATTTTCTCTATTATGGAAGAATTTCAAATGTTTTTTCAGAGAGATCAATACTCTCTTTAAAATTATATATTCATATGCATAAATTTTTAAAAGACTATTAATCTCACGAGAGTTTTGCATCACTGATTTCAGACATCTCCATTCTGCCACTCACTCGCTTTTTAATCTAAGCCTCAGTTTCCTCATCTGCAAAGTGGGACTCAGGGTTGTGGTGGGACTGAGCGTGATGGGTTTAGAAGCCACTGAAAACTCAAAGCACCGCATGCACAGGCCTCATCAGAGGTCGGGCCCTCAGACCTGTGGTGTCGGGGGAGCATGGCTGTTGGGTGGAAATCCCCAGATAAAATCAGCCCTGGCTGGGTCTCCTGCTGGTCCTCTCGGAGGTCATAACTGCTGCTCTGGACCAACCTGTTTCCATGCTTGCGTGGCAGCATGTGCAGGGGGTGGATGGGTCACAGCTGTGGGAATGCCCTCAGTCCTCACAAGCCGATTCACATAAAAAATCATCAGGGCTGACGACAGGAGCAAAACCTTCTCGAAGCCCTTTCAAGTGCATTACGGCCAGGACTGTCTTCTTGTTTGTTTCTCGGCACTAGCCTGGCTGCACAGCATCCGCCTGGTCATCATCTCATCCATAGTCCCCCTTTCCTGAGGATGGAAATGTGGGAGGGCATGTGACATCCCCAGGGGCACACAGCCTGCCAGTGGCCAAGCCAGGACTAAATCCAGTCCTCCTGGATCTAGGGTTTTCTCTACAAACGTTTTCCCCCACATATTGGCCAGGAGGCTACCGAGTACCAGGTACACACAGTGAAAAAGACACACAGGGTCCCCGGCCCACAAGCAGCCTCTGTTCTGGTGGGAGGGACATAATTAATTGTAAACATGCTGTTAAATAAAAGTAAGCGAGCTGCATGAGTGCTTCGATCAAGGGTCAGAAATAGATAATGGGGGGCAGATTTTCTATCCGTGGTGGTCAAGGAAGCCTTCTCTGAGGAGGTGACGCTTCTTCAAGACCTTAGGTAAGGGGAGGGCATGTCAGTCCAAGGAAGGTCCCACCACAGGAAGGCAAAGGAACTCGGTGTATCTGCTGGTGACTGGAGGATGGGGGCGGAAGGCAGGGGTGAGTCTGGGGAGAGAAGCAGGGATTCTCCGTGCCTCGTGGGCCACAGTGAACAGTTTGGACTGCATTTTAAGTGCCCTGCGACATGGCCAGATGCACGTCTGAGGATTACCGGGGCAGCTGTGTGGCACTGGGTGGAAGCAGGACAGGAGTGGGAACAGGGGGCCAGTAGGGGGTCCCGCCCAAGTCAAGAGGAGAGGGTTGGTGGCTAGGGCAGTGGTGGAGGACGCAGGTAGAGGGCAGACTGGGGATCTACCTTGGAGATTGGAGCCTTGCAAGTGGTGATTTGGCTGGGGCGGGGGGAGGGGCGGGAAGGAGAGGGAGGCAGCAAGGGCGACTCTGAGTTTCCAGCCTGAGTAACACTCAACCTCAGTGCCATGTGTGTCCTCTAGGGAAGACTTGCTCTAGCGCTTTATCACAGTCTAACCTCCATCTCAGCCTCCTCCTGCCTAATAACAGCCTCTCAGTTCAGTAAGAGTCATTATTCTGCCTGCTCAGCAGGTGGGGAAACTGAGGCACACACTAGCAAAGCAAACTGCTTCTTAGGGAACCAGTTATAGGAACTAGACAGAGTGCCAGAGCCCAACCCTGGGCTCAGCCTCTGGGCAGCAGAGTCCAAAGACCCAGGCATCGTGTCCAGTGGTTGTGATTTATCAAGCTGTGTGACCTTGAACAAGCGATATGACCTCTCTGGGCCCCAGTTTCCTCATCAGTAAAATGGAGAAAATAAAAGGACCTACCTCATGGTGTGCTTGAAGGATTAAATGAGGGGTAGATTCTCAATAGATGTGAGTGATTACTACTTTCGGATTGCACGGGCCATCTGTGTGTCCACCTCTCTATACACATTGTGTGTGTGTGCCTGCTTGTACAGAAGCTGTCTTCGTGCCTGTGTCACAGCTGATGACCAGGCAACCGCTAGCGTTTCAAGTTGGCGGTAGCGGATCTGCTCCCTGCGCGTCTGTTTAGCCTTCCGAGCCGCCGCTTGGTGGTTGGAGCAGATGCTTTCATGCTCCCTGGAACAAGGGCGTGTGGTGGTTTGGAGGGAGATGTGGAAGGCCAGGCGTCTGTAAGCCAGCCTGTTTCCAAGCGCTCTGACCGACCTGACCCAGGAAGGGGGTGGGGCGGGAAGGAGGGAGAGTAAGGGGGAGGGGGCCAGAGAGGGCCTAGGAGGGAACCACCCCCCCCAAAGGAAATGCACAGTAACAGATCTGGAGTCTGGCCCGCCCTGAGCCCCTTCTGTGTGGCTCTGGGAGCCTCTCCCACCCCCCTCTCCCCACCCCACCCTCCAAGACTCCTTTATGTTCCTGTTCCCAGAAGGCAGCTGGCATGGGGGCTGAGAACAGGGAGGTGAGGCTGGAGGGGCAGAGGGGCAGAGGGGCAGGGCTCCCCACTTTTTGCCCAGAGCCCTTCCGAAGGGTGTGTCCCAACAGGGCATGCACACACAGTGATTAAGGGGGAGGGAGGAATGACATCCACTGTCCACTGCGGTACCCAGCCGGTGGGCTGGACCGTGGCCAACTTTCCCCTGAGGCTCTTGGCTGCAGTATCCTCACCCCTGGCACCACCCACTGGCCTACTCAGACGCTCCTTAGGTCCAGGGGCGGGAGCCCTGCTAGGAGGAACCGCCTGGGGGTAGGCTGGGCTGGGCGCACAGCTCTCCCCCACCCCTCCCTAAGCCTCCCTCCTCCACTCCCTCTGCCCACATCGAGCTCCAGCTGGGTTTGAAAGAGGTGCTCTAATCCTCCCTCCCTCCAAAGCAGGCCCTGCCCTGTATTCTCTCCGCTTATCTCTATGCTTTTCCTTTTTTCTGCGGTACGCGGCCTCCCACTGCTGTGGCCTCTCCCGTTGTGGAGCACAGGCTCCAGACGCGCAGGCTCAGCGGCCATGGCTCACGGTGCCCAGCCGCTCTGCGGCATGTGGGATCTTCCCGGACCGGGGCACGAACGCGTGTCCCCTGCATCAACAGGCGGACTCTCAACCACTGCGCCACCAGGGAAGCCCTGTATTCTCTCCTTTTAGCTGGAAGCTGTATCCATAAACTGATTCTCTTGTAGACCCCAACCTGATGCTTTATCCACTGGGAGAACCCTCTAAACCAGGCCAGCTGCCCCCTCCCCCAGCCTTCACTCCACCCACCTGACATGCCCTCCTGCTCACAGCAGCACAGACTTCCAGGTCCGCCTGGACCAGTTCCTGGAGCGCTCTCCAGATGAGTCCTATCCTCATGACTGCCCTGGGTTCCTTGTCTGCTCTGCAGAATCAGCGCCCTGTTCCTAATGGACCCCGGATAGTGCTCTAGGTACCCCGCCCCACGCTGACTGGTCCCCTGTGCTTTATCTCCCCACAGACGTGAGGCTTCGAGGGGAGGGCGACACCCCACTGCACCCACCCCACCCCACCTCCACCCAGGCCGCTGTGGCAAACCTCAACTTCTGGGTGCACAACAAACACTTCTGGATTGATGCTGATTCCATCCAGGTCATGCGCTGGCACCTTTACCTACTGGTTCTAGGAGTGGAGTATGGAGTTATGCCTGAGTGGATATTTAATTAGTGCCTTTGTGGACACAGGGATTTAACTTTTCATTCTTTGGCTTGGGCGTTCCGGGAGTACATGGTTTTTGATAAAAAGCTATATGGAGTCATCCAATCTTGGAAGCTGTCCACCAACCCTGATTAAGCACCTTCCCTTCTGACCTTCAGTGCCTGATTCCCTGATTTAGCACCCCCTCCCCTCCCTTCCCCTCCTCTCCCCTCCCCTCCCCTCCCCTCCCCACCCCTCCCTAGCTCTGAGCCTCTCCACCCCCACGCGCTGCCATCAGTGACCCTCCCACCATTACAAGAAGGTCTGACAAACTCCTTCCAGCCCCTTGTGGAGACTCTTGCCCCTGACCCATGGGTATTTTTCAGTTTTAGAACTACAGAAGGAGACCCTTCCTGCCTTCCTGAAGCAAATCTGCCTGCCTGGCGCAGGCTCTGTGCAGGGCGTGCCCCACAAAGGAATGAATCACTAACACTGGGATTTCAGGCAGGGGGCACCTGCTGGAAGAGATGAATTGAAGTCTGAACCATCTTCCTGGGGTTCTGCCAACCTCAGCCCCATCCTGGGCCTTCATAGACTGATGGGCCTCTGGGATTTACCTCTGGTCCTGGGATGCTTTAATGTTTGTGGCCTGCCGGTGAAGAGTGGCAGAGGCCATGGAGGGCCAGGTCTCTCATTGGTCTCATTTGTTTTGAGCTGAGTCTCCGTCACACACCAGGCAGCTGGTCTCCGGGGAAGAAGGACCCTCCCTCCCTGGCTCCTCCCCCCTTTCTGAGAAGCACCAGCCTAGGTACCCAGGAGTTAGTGAAGGTTCCCGCCAGGTGAAGGGCAGTTCTGGGTAAAAGGTCTGACAGCAGCAGGAGCCTCCGAGCTCCTGTGGGCGTGGTGTGTGGTCTCAGGGAACAGCTTGGGCAAGGGCGCTCCGCCACACCTCTCTGGGATGGGTGGCTGGCCCACCCCAAATGTGGACTGTTGGGTCTCCGGTTGGCATTTCTGAGTCAGTCTTAGAATGGCGACAAAGCCAGGGACAGCCTGGTGATACTGTGTTTGTCGTTGGGGAGAATAGGGCAGTAGGTGCTCCCACTTCAGGCTTCAGGACTCCCTCTGGGCCAAGTTCCCTGGGCAACCCCGTGGAGGGAGCCACGGTTCTGTGCTTACTTCCTGCACTTCCCTCCTTTTCGTTTGCCACTTGAATGCTTGCTGTGCAGTGTTTTATTTGATAAGTTACACTCACGACCCTTTAAAGAGAAAACATATAATTCTAGTAATTTTATTGGGCTCAGGTTTCAGGCAAATGGAAATAAAATTGCCTCTAAAAATAAAAGACATGCAGAATTGGAGAAAAAAACAATAACAATGAAAAGCCATCCCTGATTTGACATAAATGGTAAGGCATTTTGTGAAATGTTAGAGAAAAAATAAACAAACGAGAGATCCAGGAGAAAAGTGGGGGAAAAGCTCCTCCACTACCCTTGCTTTCATTTCTGCTTTACCTTTACGAAGGGGCTTACTTTTCGTATTAGAAAGTGAGGCGTAAAGCGCGGCTAGTGAAATTGGTCCTTGTCCCGCGCTGAACAGTACAGGTGGACAAAAAGGGGCTGCCTGCCAAATACTTCTGGTTGGAGGGAGGGGTGGGAGTGCTCTCTCAAAACCACTCCTGGAATGGCTTAACTCGCCCAGCACGAATCAATGACAACCTCCCGCCGGCTGCGGCAGGCTCCCCTGAGCTGCGCTGCCGCGTGGATTCCCAGCCCGGGACCCTGGCGGCGCTCAGGACACGACCCAGGCACGAGCGGCGTCCCCGGGGCGGCCAGGTGGGTCTGCGGCGGCCTCGGCCGGAGCGGGCTGGGATGGGCTCGGGGCTCCGGGCAGGCGGCCGTGGAGGCGGGGGTGGGGAGGAGGCGCCCAGCGGTTGCATCCCCTCTCCGGGCACTGCGGGGACGCCTGGCCCGGGTGGCGGCTCGGACTGGCCCTCGCCGGGCGTGAGTGGCGGCGTCCGCGAGGAATTTCAAAGCCGCGCCTGGGCTGGAAACGAGCGTGCTGGGGAAAGCGGGGCTAGGGCCCCCGCGGTAATGCAGGGGCGCGCGGCCGCCTACCTCCCAGCGCAGCGCAGGAAAGAATCGGGGACTCGGAATACAGCAACTTTGCTCGCGTTCTCAGCGCCCGCGGCCCTCGCGTCAGGTTTTGGAGTGGCAGAAAGGGGACAGCGGAGAGTGCGAGGGGCACTCTGGAAGGTAGTGGTCGATAGACATTGTTAGTTTCAAGACCCTCCCCCCAAAAAAGCTTGCCCCCCCCTATGTCAGATGCAAAACTTGGGGGCAGGGGCAGGGAGAAAGCCAAGGTAACTCCTGGCAGAAGTCAGGACAGGGGCAGGAATGAAAGGGGGATTGGCACAAGTCGCTGGGCGAGCCGGAGGGAATCCCGTCGCCGTCCCGGGCAGAATCGCCAGCAGAACCGGGTGGGTGGGGACCCTTCCCTGTGCCCTGACCTGGGCGTGGGTGGGCGGTGGAGCCAAGCCCGGGTCCCGGAGCTCCAGAGGCGGCCGGGTCCGGGTGGGACGGGCCAGCTCCGCGCGCCCCAACCCGCGTCGCCCTCGCGACCGCCGGGTTCCCTGCAGCAGGGTACCCGCAGCGGCCGCGGGCTGGCCTGGGAGGGACTCAGGAAAGAGCCTGCACACACACATCCCCCCACACACACACACACGCCGGCGCTGAGGGTCGAGCGGGTGCAGTTTTCTTCCTGTTTGTGGTCAGGGCTCCGTGGGTCGTCGGGTTTGGTCGTGCTGGTTTCTGGCTTCTGTTGTCCCGGCTGTGGACGGTGGGCCGGGGACGGCTGCCCTTTTTCTTTTAACCTCTGGTACTGGGCTCTGCACAGGAGGCAGCCTCATTCCCGCGATTCATTGGGCGACGGGTGGCGTACCCCTTACAATCCCTCCAAATGCAGGAATATGAACAAGTAAAGGAAGTGGTTGAAACAATCAGGCAGTTTTCTCCAGTCATAGAAGTTTTTGTGGAAGGGGAGGGATAGGAAGGGCAAAGGTCCTGCCAGGTTCAAGTTTCAGCTCCACTCCATCACCCAGTTAAATCCTAGGAATTAGAAGGGTTCAGGGACCTCCTCTGGATAGATCTCCAGATCTCTTCTAACAAGTCAAAAGAGTCACAAGCTACACGCTGGGCCCTTCCCTGAATCAACTTTTCCTTGAGAGACAACTGGGAGAGCCATTTTGGGATCTGAGAAGAGGCACTTTAGCAGCCAAAGGTCTACAAAGGCTTAAAATAAGAGGAGGCTTTGGGGCAGGACCCTGAGGGAGGAAGACCAAAAGAGCAAAGGCCTGAAGGTCATAGAACTCGAGTCTTATCCTGCCATGTCAGCTGTGGGAGATAAGCCAAAGAGGGTACGGGCAGGGAAGAGAGGGATGGGACATTCAGAGACCATCTACCATGTGCCAGGTAGTGTGCTTGGCATACTTTATCTCCTCTAACCCACACAACCCATCGGATATGAATCATTAGCTCCCCTTTGCAGATGAGGAAACTGAAGCTCAAAGGGGTTAAGTAAGCTGCCCAGCTACTTAGCGACAGAACCAGGAATCCAAGCTACCCATTATACCACCCATCTTTTAGAATGTTTCATTTTAGTTGAGGAGACAGGACTCCATCACTCTGGTATAATTATTGTACAAAATAGTATGTGTTACATCCAATGTTAACCTTCTTGAACCTGAGTTTCTTTCCATTCAATCAGTCAATCATTTATTCGACAACTGTCATATTGTCTAATGTGTGATTCCAAGCACCGTGCCGAGTGTTGGCATACATTAGTAAGTGAACTCTGACCTGGTCCCTGGCCTCTGTCAATGGGAATAGTAATTGTAACAGTACATCCTTCAGTGACTATCGAGTGAATGAAATGAGACAGTGTGTGGGAAGGTGCTACAGAAGCATGGCCGTGAAGGAGGAGAGGCAGCAGGGGGGCTGGGAGAAGATGAGGGGTGGGCAGTTGGAATGGTGAGTGTCCCCATGCTGCAGTCATGAGGACTGGTCCCTGGAGTGCACATAGTGCCTAGGAAGCTGTTTCAGCCCCTGCTGTTCAGATTACTGGCTTACAGCCATGGATTCTAAGATGAACCTTTAGTTTGGGGCATCGAAACTGGAGAGGACAAGATCCCATGCAGCCTCTAGGAGGACTGGTGCCTCTCTGCAGCAGTGCCAGCCAGGCTGAGAGCTGCCCCAAGAGCATCACTCCCGGCCCCCACCCTCGTTCCTCAGCGGCTGCAATGGCACCTTCCATACTCTCAGGGCCGGAGCTGCAGCTCCAAGCCCCTCATCCTACCGTTGGGGAAGCTGGTCCGTGTTTACAGGACTTGGTAGTGAAGCCAGCACTAGAACCCAGGTCTCCTGACTGTCCATAGCTCTCAGAGCAGCTCACCCCCGCCTGCCAGGGTGTTTCAGGACTCAACTGAAAAGATGGTGTTCCATCCGCTATATCTCCACTCACAATGCCATTCCCCGATGCTCCTGTCCATCTCTGCTTTAGCTGAACAGACATATCTGTCCTAATAAAACGGTGTCAGATGAATCTTTGACACAGAGCGGCCATAAATATTTCAGGACATTTGGCCTGTTAACTCTCCTTCCATCTTGAATGGTATAATAGGTGTAAGATAACTGCCTCTAAAATTAACTCTCACTTTTGTGAGGAAGGTGAACTGATAAATCTAGCCTTGAAGCTAAGCCCATCTGAGGGATGTTCTGCGGGCTTACTTCTTCAGAACTGACACCAACTCTTCTGGGGAGGACGATTTTCCTCTTCCTTTCTTCTTTGTTTCTTTTTTTTTCTTTTCTTTCTTTTCTTTTTTTTTTTTTAAATCTCTTGGCTTTGAGGTCACAAGATCACGTTGTATTCCATTTTGATGTCGTGGTGACAGAATAAAGGCATTTTTCTCCTAATGTTGAGATGATCGGCCTGATGAGAGCGGTGAGCCCCCGCCTGGCTGCCCCGTGTATACAGCGATTGCACAGGTAGATAATTTCGTGGGGATGTCCGTTTGCTCAGCACTTGCTCAGCCGTGCAGCCCTACAGGTTGGGCCAGGGAGAGAGCTGTTCAGTTTATTTTCCTTTGGCTGGGAACTGTGGAGATGAATAGAGGGAGGGGAATCTGGGGTTGAGAGATTGTTGCCAAGAGCAATTTGGAGTCTCCTTCATATTAGTCAGAGATTGTGTTTTTTCCTTTCTGAAGCTGCCTGCCTCCTAGTAACTTCCACCGAGGACTTTTTTCCATCTTTGTGCGCGCTTGTTAGTTTTTGTTTTGGTTTTTAAGTTGCTGGACTTCTCATGACTTAGCCAAAAACAGATAACTTGAGGAATGGGGTGATGAAATGGGCCCTTTGTACTATATATTCTGCATGTCGTTGCTTCATAAATTTGAATACTGATAGACCCCAAGGTACCACGATGGAGTAAGATGAGCAATTCCTTTGAAGGGAGAGTTTATCTTCAGTGGATGACTTTCAAAATTGCAGCATAATTTAACTTTCCCTTTGTCCATCTCGAGCCTGTGTTTAGAAAAAGAAGAACGTGTGCTCTCCTGTCTCACTCCCTTTTGTTCCCTTTGGGAGGCCCCCTCCATCGGGGCCTTGCTTGGAAGGGGACCAGCCAGAGTGGGCCTCCTTCCCTTTCCTCGTCACCCCCGCATCTCCTCCACCTGCAGGAGGCCAGCAGTCGAGAAGGAAGCTTCCCCCGGGGGTAAGAACTCTTCCCCAGTAGTGGCCTGGCTCGGGTCACATGAGGTGCAGAAGGGGAAAAGCTGGCACGACCGAAGCCTGCCCCTCCTGGGCCAGAACCCCGGGGCGGGATGTTCTTCATCTGTCAAGAAGTGAGTTCATCCTCTGAACAAATTGAGTAGAGCAGCACCGAGACACAGAACTGAAAAAACTGCCTAATAATAGAGTACACAGTCAGTGTCGGCTTTTTCAAATTAGATACAAACCAGAAGCAGATGTACACGTGACCTCCCCAAATAATATCACAGAGCTGAACTTGGCCTTCAGAAGAATTCTGCCTTGCCTACACACACGTGTGTGCACACGTACACTCAGGGCTGTTGCTTTTTTGGCTGTGGCTTCTGGCTAATTTTGCTCTTTCTGGAGCTAACGGGTTGATCCATTGTTTTTTGTGAGGCTACTGGTAAAAGTAAGAGGTGACAGTGACCCTAATTCCTGTTGATACGTGCCTTCTTTTAAGCCCTGGGGAAGTCTACCAGAGAACGCCTCTATTTAGCAGAACCTAAATAACAGGAACTTTTCTAAGGTTTGTTGGTTTTTTTTAATACCAGCTTTATTGAGATATAAGTCACATACCGTGCGAGTCACCCACTTAAAGTGTACAAGTCGGTGGTTTTTAGTATATTTACAAAGTTGTGCTACCCTCACCACCATCAATTTTAGAATATTTTCATCCCACCAAAAAGAACCCCGTAACCATTAGCACTCACTCCCCATTTCACCCCAACTCCCCAGTTCTAGGTCACCAAAAATCTACTTTCTATCTCTAAATACATTTGCCTGTTCTGGACATTTCATATCAATGGAATCAGAGAATATGCGGCCTTTTGCGACTGCTTTCACTTCACATGTTTTTAAGGTTCATCCACACTGTAGCATGTATCGGTGTTTCATTTCTTTTATTGCTGGATAATGTTCCTTTATTTTATTTAGCCAATCATCACCCGATGGATAGCTGGGTTGTTTCCATGTTTGGCTCTTGTCAATAATACTATGAACATTCACGCACAAGATGTTGTCTGGCCATAGGTTAGTCTTTCTCTTGGCTATATCCCTAGGAGTGGAATCGCTGGTCAGATGGTAACTCTATGTGTTACCTTTCGGGAAACTGCCGACTGCTTTTCACAGTGGCTGCACCATTTTACATTCCCGTCAGCAGTGTGTAAGGATTCCAGTTTCTCAACATCTTTGACAACATTTATTGATAATATCTGCCTTTTTAATTGTAGCCATCCTATTTTCTAAGGGTTTATATGCTCAAGGAAGCAGCACCCAGGAAATATTCTGGAATCAGCTAAGTCACATTTGCTTGCTGTACCTACAGTGAGATCCATGTGTTTCAACTTCTTGATCATCCTACCTAGCCTGGTGTTTCCTCTGCATGTCCCAGACCTCTCACCAGGTTTTCCCTATAAGTTTCTATGGGACAATGCAGGGGTCGGTGCTCTCATTCTGTTTTCCCAAGGAATGCTCCAGAGAGCCGGCAGTGGGGCCCGCTCCCTCAGCCCCACTTCATCCAGATGCAGCTGCTGATGGAAAACCAGGCCCTGGGAAAGGAAGAAATTGACCTGAAGGGAAATAAATGTGACATTCATTGGACAAGCTGTTCAATGTTTGGGACTTCGATGGAGACGACTAAGATCCTGACCTTTTTATTGTGTTAAATGACACTTTTGGGACCACGAATAAAACTGTTGGAGAGCTAACATCATAACCAGGTGGCAGCCGGGCAACACAAGGCCACCTCGTCCCGTTCCTGTTCGGGCCTTGAGCTGGTGGCAAGATCCATTGATTCAGGCAAAACTGCTAGGTGTGGCTGGGTGCTCTATTTCACACTGGTATTTCAGCTCCATGATGAAATAATTTCATCCCCTTGTCATATCTATGGAACTGACTGGAGTCACACTCTTAACAGAGGTAGATAGGAGCCGAGTGGTTCAGGGGGGACTCACCTAGTTTGAAAGACTGCCAAAGATTGTGAAGAATTATCCTTTCACCCAGAACATGCTAAAATCTCAGTCAGTGGCATCAAGTTCAGTATAAGCAGACCTCAGTACCGGAAATGAATTCCAATAGCTTCTTGGATATCATTCTCAAGCAGCTGGGCCCAGCTACCAATTTACTCTTCACTTTCAAGCAGTGCTTAATCCAGCAGTTCCTAAACCTGACTCCAGGTCGTCATCACCTATGAAACATTTTAAAGATTACATGTGCCGGGCCCCACCCACGAGGTACTGAAGCAGATGCTCAGCGGAGGGGACCAGGCGCCTGAAGGCGGTTGTGACGGAGAGTGAGAACACAGGCTGACCTCTCTGGGCTTCAGTTTCCTTTCTCAAAACGAGGCGTTGGATTAGACTGGCGTCTCCAAAGGGATTCATGGAGCTGATTCAAGCAGAACAGTTCAGGGTGAGTCTGTTTTTGCATGAAGTTTTATTTCTACGAGGGAGCTTCTGCTGCTGAAATAAAATTCAGAGAGCCCTTGAGTGGATGGTTTCTGAAGTTCAGCTATGACAGTTCTGAGTGTCACATTCTAAGAGGACAATTGTCCCAACTTCTTGGAGGAGGATTTAGCAGGAGTCATGCAAATGGAAGTTACTTGATAAGGGAGTCACGCTCTGTGAGGGTCCGAGCTGCCTGGCGGGCTGTGTGCACCACGGTGACGGGGTAGAATATGATTCGGTAGCCCTTTCTTCTCCCACTCCCCTCAGTAGCATCCCTACCCACCTCCCTTGAAGTCCCCATAGCTTTCCTCCCCTTCCTCTACTGCTGTTTCTAAGAGTAGCCCAGAGTGTCAGACATTCATTCGTTCGTTCCTCCATTTAGCCGCTTCCCACACACCTCCTATAGGTGACGAATTGACTAACACTCCATTTCTGTCCTCCGATAACGTGCCACACATTCGAACCAGAGAGGCAACCTGAGGCCCCCGG
Source organism: Aethalodelphis obliquidens (assembly GCF_003676395.1). Lineage (NCBI taxonomy): Eukaryota > Metazoa > Chordata > Mammalia > Artiodactyla > Delphinidae > Aethalodelphis > Aethalodelphis obliquidens. The sequence continues at coordinate 4,632,336 of NW_020837963.1, read as the reverse complement.
AAGTGCCGTCTCAGGGCCCCTTGGTTTGGATGGAGGGTTGTGGAGAGGCCTGAGTTCATGGCATGTCTGGAGGGCGGCCTCACCTCTAACCCTGTCTGCAAGCTCTACTCCTCCCCCCTCCCCCACTGGGGCTGTGGCCTCAGCAGGCGGCTCAGAAAACTCTTCTGTCATCCCTGGTCTCAGCCAGAGACCATGCCCTCCTCCTCAACACGCACCTGCTGGGTAGAGGCGGGCAGAGGCGGGAAAGGGAGGGCTGGTTTATTTGGAGATCCAGCCCTTGGCTCCCACCCCATACCCCTGACTGGACAGCTTGCAGGACAGCTGTGCTTGAAGGACTGAAATCATCAGTGTTTATTAAAGCTGTTGGAGGGAGGGGAAGCAGGGCGGGGTGGGGGGCAGTCACGTATCTGCCTCCCAACAAGCACGAGGCCAGGTGAGGCCCAGAGCCATTCCCTCCCTCCCTTCCTGGTGAACATACACTCGGTGACATTAGAGCCGCTGCTTGGGGGTGTTTTGAGAGGTGTTTTTTCTAATGAAGGAAGAACCTTGAAGGTTCATTTGAATGGGGATTAATGTCTCTGTGGCCTGGACCTGCAGAGAAGGAGAAGTTCTAGAAGGGGAGAAGTTTCAATAAAAGGAAACGGGCTTGATCTGCCTCCTACTGATCTGTGGGGCCTCCTCCGCTGGCAGCTTGGAAGGAAATATGTTTGAGGCAGTTTTCCGAGCATTGCTGTATCTTCTTTTGGATTCTGTGTTGGAGAGGGTGTGTGGGGTGTCTGTGTGTGTGTTTTCGGTGAACATTCCACTCTGAGTATGGACTGCCTAAACTCTGGGGTTCTAACCAGGTTATGAAGACCCCCTGAGTGTATGTTCAACCCTTAGGTTTTTTTCGGGGTTTTTTTGCGGTACGCGAGCCTCTCACTGTTGTGGCCTCTCCCGTTGCGGAGCACAGGCTCCAGACGCGCAGGCTCAGCGGCCATGGCTCACGGGCCCAGCCGCTCCGTGGCATGTGGGATCTTCCCAGACCGGGGCACGAACCCGTGTCCCCTGCATTGGCAGGCGGACTCTCAACCACTGCGCCACCAGGGAAGCCCCAACCCTTAGTTTTGCATCACTCCCTTTTAGCAATACTTGTGCAGGGCAGCAAAACTTTTTTTCCTGGTCCTTTCATGCTATTCTTTCACTGTTCAAATTCCTCCACCTGCATGGAGCCTGCCGATCCAGGAATCATTCTGTGTTCCAGAATCACCGCACCCACCCAGCCTCTTAGCACCCCTTCAGGACTCCCGCTCCATCCTCTGTTTCTGATGATCTGACCCAGTTATTAGGAGAAAGCGAATCCATTACACTAACCCACACGAAGCTACCAAAGCCTCTGGCAACCACATTACCCCCTTCAGGGGTGTCTGTCTTTGAAAGAGGAGACTTAAGTTTCCAATGGGGGGACTTCAGGTGTGAGGATTAAAGCACAGTAACTCGGGGCGGAGTGCGGAGGCGGTTTCTGTGGGAATGGGGACCTCCTAGAACCACTTTCATCAAGTGACATCTGTACCTGCTTGTGCGGCCTGGGCACAGACTTGGCCCCAGGGTGGTGGGGGCAGTGAGGTGAGAGGAGGGTGAGTGACCAGAATGAGGGCACCTTGGGGAGGACTGTCAGTTGGGGTGCATGGCAGGGAGAACCAGGGGCTTTTGAAAGGACAAGCTGCACTAAACAGACCGCAGGTTAATGTTTGGGCAGGTGGGGATGAGTTCCTTCCGGCCGGTGGGTTTCTTCAAGGTGACACTGGACCCCAGGAAGGTTGGGGAACAAACGGAGTGAACACAAAGATGGAGAGGAAGGCGTGCTCCGGAGGACGGGACCCTGCGCGGTGGGCCCCTGGCTGGCCTGGTGCACACCCAGCCGTGGGGTCTCTACTCCACTGCCCGCTCCTCCCTGCCTTCTCTTGTTGGGCTCCCCGCTGTGGGACGCTTCCCTACACCCTCCCTCCCTACCCTCCTCCCTTCCTCCCATGGTGCACCCTCTGAGTGAACCTGGCTTCCAGCTCTTGGAAGCCTTTCCAATAACATGGCGGTGAGCTCTTTGCAGACCCAGGCAGAGGAGAGGGGCTGAGCGTCAGCCAACCCCGGGCCCATGCTGGGATGAACTGGCCAGACCAAGTGAGCCTCCACTGGGGGCAGCCAGGAGAGGATGGGTGGGGCCTTCCCCGCAGCCAGTGGGGCCATTGCGAGTGACGCCTAGTCAGCAAGGACAGAAGCAGCGCCTACTGTGTGCCAGGCCCTGTGCTGGCCCCAGAAGGCCTGCAGATGCAGCTCCCCGGCCCCTGCCCTCCCAAGATTGTCATCCGTTTACCCAGTTAAGACAGAACTTGAAAATGCAGCAAGAGTCTATAAAATGACAGACTCTGCTAATTGGTCCAGAAAGATGGTGCTATTCAGAGTCAGAGCAGGGGATGAGGGGCAGAGGGCTCAGGGGAGGCTTCATGGAGAGGCTCTGAGCTGGGACCAGAGGCGAAGTGGCGTGCCACAGCCTCTTAGCTCATAGGCTCTGCAATCGGGGCCTGTTTCAAGACCTGGTTCTCATTTACAGGCTCTGTGGCATTGGACTAGTTACGTAATGTCTCTGTGCTGTGGTTTCCTCATTTGTAAAATGGGGATGAAACCTCATAGTGTTGCTGTGAGGACGGAATGAGAGCACCCCTCAGTGCCCGGCCTGTAAGTGCTGGCTTTCACCAGCTGGACAGGACAAACTCTGATGCAGCACAATGGCCTCTTCCAAGCAGGCATCCCCAGGTGACCTGGAGCTGGATGGGGGCATCCCTTTGGCCAGGATCTCCCTTGGGGGCTGGAACTGTCTGAAATTTTAGAAAAAAACTGAGCAGCATCCTGTGGAAAGTAGTGGAGGTGCGAGTCCACAGTCGGTTTTAGGTGACTTGATTAAAAATCCAAGGGTCTCTCTGGGCAGGACCGGGCTCTGAGGCCTGCTCTGGTGGGGAGAGCGGGGGCAGCACACTAGGGCTGTCTTCAAGTCCCAGGGTGTCAAGGGGTGGGTAGATTAAAGATACAGTTATTCTGGTGTATTTAATAAGACCCAGCTGTGACAAAATTCTGGCCTGCTCTTAGACTAAGTCAGTTGACTAAGGAAAGTGAAGAATTACCATAGAATGGGTTATTCAAAATCATTATTATCAGGTATCAATTCAGAGCAGGTAATAGTGGAGGTGGGGAGGAATCAGCATGAGAGGTAATAAAGGAAACAGAAAACATCAGTGTGTAAACTTTTTAAACACCATCCTTTGAAGAGATCAAATGTTATAAAAGAATGGCCCAGCCACGTTTGTGAAGTTTCCCAGAGTACACATTGCTCCTGCAGTGGCCCTGTGCCAGCACACCCACGGCCCTGCTCTTTGCAGGACCCTGGTAGGGTTGCTTGCCCAAAACACACCAGGGAAAGGGTTCTCCACGTCACGTATTCTTAGAATGCACCACTGGCTACAGCAGCGCGACCACACCATGACAGACGGACATCTGCTGGACGGTGTCTCCCGGGGCTGCCTGGCCGGGGTCAATGCCCTGGATGGCCTAGTCCACTGGGGCCACCTAATGAAGGGCCAAGCAGACAATGTCAGGGCCTCAAAAGACCTCCTGCTCCAAAAGTTCTTCCTCGCAGATGGAGGAGGCAAAGTATGCATCTTCTTACCCCCAGGACCACACTCTTGCCACAGTGCTTGACTGCGTGTCCCAGCCCTTAGGTCATTATGGCCAGCACCCTCCATCTCGCTTCCCCAGCCTGCTGTGATCTGAGTACCAGGATGGAAAAGTCGGGAAACAAGTTGCTTTGAGTGGTGGTGTCCCAGGCACGGAGGGCTGTCCGTACTCATATGACCAAGAGGGCTCCCCAGTAAGGTGGCTGGCGGTCAGTGGCTCAGGGGTGCAAGAACAGATGTCTGGAAGGCAGCCAAGAAAAGGCACGCCATTCAGGGCTGGGGAACCTTGCTCCTTGGGACACTACCTTGTCCAGAGTCCCATTCAGGAGGGAGGTCCCTTCCACGGCTTCCACAGTGGGAGGCACCTGCTGGGGAAGACTCACTTAGACCTGAGTTCCAGTCTCAGCTCATCCACTTTCCAGTCAGGTCACCGTGGACTTCTTGGAATCTCTGAGCCTCAGGTATTCATCTGTACAATGGGAAAGTTATAGCTGTCTCCTGACCTGATGAAGGAATTAAAAAGATAAATTATGCACCATGTCTAACACACAGTAGCCGTAATTTTGAAAATAGCTTTCAACTCGGCACTTGTGTACAGCAAATTTCTGGCTCCCCCACACCCACCCAACCCCACCAAGAACCTCTCCTCTGTCCAGTGGCTCCTGTGTTCTGCCCGTGATCATGGTATTTTTCTGCCCGTGATCATGGTATTTTTTTGCCACCACTGAGGAAATCTGAGGGCTTCCATCAGTAGCCACCATGCCTGCCTTGGCCTGGCCCTAGATTTCCTCCTGGTTGTCCCTAGATTGGCCACTGCTGTTCCTACGGGAGCAGAGGGGCTGGGAAACAGGGTGATAGCAAGGAGCTTTCTCCCCAACTAATGTTAAAACCCTTCCTGTCCATTTCCCCAAAAGGCGTGTTTGCTTTCCCATCTTCTCACTCACACTTGCTCCTTGAAGAAGTCAAGCTCCTCCAGGGCTGGCTCAGAGAGCACTTCACAGACACCAAACTAAAACTACCAAGCAGTATCCCGTCAGGATTCCCACTGTCTCAGCCAGTGAGGGTGGGTGCCCCGGCCTTCATCCCAAGGTCCCGAGACCCTCCAGCCACCGCCCCCAAACCCCTGCATCACTGTGCCCCAAAGACCCTTGTGGTCCTCACACAGTCAGGACTCCTGGTAGCTGGTCCTGTTGGCCAGGACTGCACGGGTGGGCATGCAGACTCCCTCCCACCCCCTCCCCCAGCAGCCTGTCTGTAGTAATGATTAATGGGATCAATAAGAAGATAAACAATAAGTTGGTAGCAAAAGCGTCTGAAAAAGGTAATTAGCAGCAAAACACCATGGTTCTTCAAGACGGTTGGTTGCATTTTGTTTGGCTTTGGGGACTGTGGTGCAGATTCTATTCCAGCAGGTGCTATTGGCTTCTGATGAGTTAGATGCCACCCAGAGTCTCCTACATGTTCACATGAAGGGAAGCGCTCCCACCTCCTTCCCATTCCAGTGTCGCCCGAGGGTCTCAGACAGGCAGACAGACTTCAGGCTTTGCGTGGCTCTTCACTGGCTTTTCATCAAGCCTGCAAAGTTCAGCGTTACTAGGGAGAGGTCACCACGCCCCGAAGGAACAGATGCCAATTAAAGGGGCCCAGTTTGCCTGAAGAGTTGGGGAGCCGGTATCCAGCCTGTGATCCCCAGGTCGTAGGGTTAACGTGACAACTAAAATGACTCCTCACAGACGGCTTTGCCTTAATTGGCATTTTTCCTGGCTGGCTGAGCCCTGCAGGAAAGACGTCCTCCCTGTCCCCAGGCTACACCACCTCCTGTCCATCATGGACCGCAGAGCTGAGCATCATACATAAAATACAACAGAAACAGCTCTTCCTAGTAATAAACAAGACTATAATATATATGTGTTTGTGTTTTACAAGTTAATTAATAAAAACTTACATAATAATCCCTAAGAAGAACTGCATGTTAAGGATGCGTCTTGCAGCATTTATTACTATCAACACATCCACTGTTCTTACAGCACTTGGAGGCTGAACTACAGAATTAAGCCTGGATTTAGTCTGTGAATTACTTTCGGTGTTATAGTCCCTGTTTCTCCAAGGCTGGGGGCTCTGGGCAGCTGACTAGGAAGCAGAGTTTAGTGTGAGGATGTTAGTCAGAGGTGCCCTGGGGATCCACCCCTGCAGGACACTGAGGCAGGAAGCAGGCAGGGCAGAGACGAAGCTGGTGATGCGGCCCCTCTGCTTCAGCCGTCCCCGCGGGGTCATCTGGAGCACACATGGCCACCTCTGGTTTGTCCCTTGCCTTTATAGAGCCCCTGGGACCTCAGGCAGTCATGGAACGTGTGTGTCCCTGGACTGGCATGCCTTTGGGTGGCTCTGCAGCCCAGGCCATCCTGACGGGGCGGTCCTAGGCTGAGGGCTGACTGCAGGCCACACTCCCACCAGCTGGGCCACCAGTCCTTTTTGAGGGGGATCCTGGGTGGCTCACATCTGTGCCTTCTGCAGCCTGTATATGGCTCATCCTTCTCAGTTTGTAAACTCCCTGGAGACAGGATATCCATATATCCTGTATGGCTCTCTGACCCTCACAGCCCCTAGCGTGGAGCTGAGCACAGGACAGGTGATCATAAGGCAGTCAGTGATCCGTGTCGAGGTGCAGATAGGTTTGCCAGAGGCCTCTGTGCCTGGGGACCGATCACCCACGCCACAGCTGCCAGGCGGGAGATGTTACAGCTCAGGGTGGCAGCTCCTCTGGCCCGAGCCCCAGGGAAAGGCTCCCCCGGGCCACGGATCCACACCCCTTCCTTCTGCAAGGACTCAGGGTCTGGGAGGGAATATTCTAACTTTCCTGGGGGTGGGACTAAGATTGTATGAGTTACATGCGTTACCATCTCATCTGTTCACTCATTCATTCATTTACTGAGCGTCTCCAATGAAGCCAGCACGGTGCTGCAGAGAAACAGGATGTGGGCAGTTTTCTCCCTTGTTGGGTGGAGTGTATGTACAGCTGGACAGGAATCCTGGGCTGTGAGACCTCCCCACGCTGGGACCCCCCCCACCCAGGAGAATCTTGCTTGTGTTAATTTGGCCTCTGGTCCCCACAAGCCTGAAGTGGCTGGTTCTCTGCCCTCACCTGGAATGCCCTGCCCCGACCCACTCCTTGCACGGTGCTGCGCGTTTCAGATACCTCACCAGAGCAAGTTGTAACGTATGAAGTCAGCCTTCACCACCCCCGGCTGCTCTGAGCCCTCTTGGTAGAATCGGCTGGAACCACATAGCTCCGTGGATGTAATAGTACCAGCTGCTCAGGGGCCACTCGTACAGAGGAACTTGCGCTCGGGCAGGACAGCGTATATGGTCCCTGCCCTCTACCCACCACACGCCCTGCTCCAGCAGCTATGCACCTATAAACAAAGATACAGCAACCACTACATCTTCACAAGAGAGAAAAAAAAAACACACCTACTAACAATCAATGTAGTCCAAAAGAGGAGAATGGTAATATCAATTGTCAGACGTCCACTCATGGAATATCGTAAACCATGAAAAGGACAAAGGCAGGCAGTGCATAGCAACATGGAAGTGGGTTTATGGAGCACCATTAAAAGAAGAAGAAACAGAACAAAAATTGTGGTGTCCACCCAGCTGTGCCTCCACTGAGCTGTGCTGGTATCACTACTGGTCATGTAGATTCCGGTTCCCAAGCCAGATTTTTTTTTTTATGTTTTAACTTTTTATTTTATATTGGCGTAGAACCAGTTAACAATGCTGTGATAGCTTCAGGTGCACAGCAGAGCAACTCAGCCATACATATACATGTATCCGTTCTCCCCCAGACTCCCCTCCCATCCAGGCTGCCACATAACGTTGAGCAGAGTTCCCTGTGCTACACAGTAGGTCCTTGTTGGTTATCCTTTTTAAATATAGCAGTGTGTACATGTCGATCCCAAACTCCCTGACTATCCCTTCCCTCCACCCTTCCCCCCCGGTAACCATAATTTCATTGTCTAAGCCTGTGAGTCTGTTTCTGTTTTGTAAATACGTTCATTTGTCTCATTTCTTTTTAGTTTCCGCATATAAGCGATATCATACGCTATTTCTCTGTCTGTCTGACGTACTTCACTCAGTACGACAATCTCTAAGTCCATCCATGTTGCTGCACATGGCATTATTTCATCTTTTTATGGCTGAGTAATATTCCGTTGTATACATGATCCACATCTTCTTTACCCATTCCTCTGTCGCCATCGATGTTTAGGTTGGTCTAAGCCAGATTTGATGGCTCCAAACTCAGCTTGCCTCACTGCAGGACCCTGCCACCCCCCTGGCAGGACGTGCAGGGAACGTCCCGTCAGTGCTGAGGGTCACCTAGGACCACGGTGTGCACCGGCCCAGGCACAGGGCAGCTCAGCCTCTCTGCCTCTGCATGGTGAGAACACCACCTCCCTGGGGCGACCAGGGGCCTCCGGACACCAGAGCCACCATGTGCCGGCACAGCCCTCCACTCCTCTCTGCATCCCTTTGGCACCAGGGCCCCATGTCCTCGGCCTCTCCTCTAAGCCCTAATTTCACGGACTGGACTTGCCTCCCAGGCCAGGTTGGGGCTCACAGCATCAGTCTTGCTGTCTCTCCTGCCTGTCCCCAGACCTGTAGGCCAAGCTCTTTCACTCAACCCAAAGCTTCCATGCGAATTACTGCCCATCAGTTCCACACACACCTAAGTCCAGAATCCCATTTGTGTAAACGGGAATGTGTAGAATGCGGCTCAGAGGGAACTAGGAAACGGAATCAGGTGAGCATGGGGGTGGGGGTGGGGTCTAGTGTGTGCATTTTTTCAAATTGCCCTTTAATATACAATATAATACAGTATATACACATATTTTTAAGCTAACCTTAAAAGGAAAAAAGAAGGGATAGAGCAGTTGTAGAAGACTATAGAAGGTTCAGGATACACAGCCAGAGCCCTGGCGTGTGCTGAGACCGGAAGGCTCTGGCGACAGTGGCAGGGTACTGGCTGTGAAAATACAAACCTGTGGGTACCTGAGAGTTGCTTATGTAATGATTTTGCCACCAGACGGGTGGTCCACCTTCTCTTTCTCCCCGAGCCATCATTCCTGGATCATGGCCCCGCCTGATGGCCTGGATCTCTGTCTCCAAGGGTTGCTCTCTCTTACCTGGAGTGGCAGATGGTAAAGCACAGTGCTCCTGGGCCTGACTCTGTAGGAGATACAGCAGCAGGAGTGGGAAGTGGCTGCCCTCCCCAGGAAGAGCCTCAGGACCAGGGGCAGTTCTGCCGGCCGAGATTCCTGGCAGAGACTCCTGAGACGCCCACTTATTCTCTCAGAACCTTCCAAAGCCCATCCAACACTGCAGCCGTGCTCCTTCCTTTCTGAGCTGGTGCTCCAGGACTCAAGTGTGAAAACTTACCATGTGCCTTCCCAGCAGCCTCTGCAGGCAAGCCAGGGAGGGCCTGGAACTCAAGCTGCGTGCAGCTGGTGCCAAAAGTCCCCAGGTGAATCCCTGATGGGTTGATGGGAGGGTGGGGCTCAGCACAGATTAAATCTCCTTTGCTTCCGCCTGCCCCTCCTCCCCGGCGTCCAGTCCCACCGCCTGTCCTGCCAGTCCTGGTCGCAGCACGCACACCTCCACACCTCCACTGCCACCTTCAGTGGTCCAGTGTCCTCGGTGCCCATCTGAACTCCTGCCTCTCGAGCTCTCCCACACCTTCTGTCCCTCAGAATCATCTTCTGAAAACATAACTACGATCTGTTACTCTCTAGTTTCAAACTCTCAGCGGCCCCTCATTGTAATTAGGTTGAATTCCAAACCCCTTACTATGGCCTAAGGCCTTGCTACTCAGAGGGTGATCCCTGGACCAGCAGCTTGGACCCCACCCGGGAATGTGATGGAAATGCAGCATCTCCTCCCAAACCTACTGAGTCAAAATCTCTGGGCCATGAGCATGTTACCACTTGAGAAACAGCCTGAGAGCCCAGGGAGATCTGTCCTGCCCTGCGCCTTTGACCCCGCATAGGACCATCACACTGCAGACTTAGGAGGCCCTCTCTGAGTCCCCAGCTAAAGGAGTGCCCCCCACTCCCGCACTTACAGTTCTATTCCCCTGTTTCATTTTCCTCAGCGTGCTCATGCCCACCAATGAGACCATTATTCATGTTTTTGTGATATTATATGTATTCCCACTAGAGCGTAAGCTTCATGCGGGTAGGACCCAGCCAATCCTGCTCTCCACCGTGTCCTCCCGGCCTGTAACAGTCCTTGGAGTGAAGGAAGGACCCAGTCAGATCAACACACATTTGATGGGCCTGTGCAAGGTACCCTGAGCTCACCAGGAGTTTACAGACAAGCTGGGAGGATCCCGCCCACCACCTCCCCTACCCCCGTCACACGTGAAAGTTAATTCAAAATGTGGGAGCTAATACTAATGAGAAATGCCTTCATTCCCCAAGTTTATTTGGTTGGAAAATGAGAAGGAAAGGGAGGTGCCTGGTAGTTTCAGGGAAGGAATGCATGGAATGTAGGTCTTCCAAGAATGTGGGGCTGGCAGTGGGAATGCAGATGCTTGCCCGCCGGGCTTGTGGTGTCTGGCTCCTTTCTCTCCTGGTAGAAGCAATCAGTCTTCAAAGATTAAGAAGATCAGGTGCCAGTGTTCTTTATCTTCTCAACATAGATGAAAATTAGGCAACAGGAGGAAAAAATACCCTTTAGTACAAAGCCATGGTTCTCAAAGTGTGTTCCCTGGATTAGCAGCTCAGCGTCACCCGGGAACTTGTCAGAAATGCAGGATCTCAGGCCCCCGCTTCGGACCTCCTGAATCGGGCACTCTGCGGGTGGGACCCAGTGATTTGGGTTTTAACAAGCCTGTGAGTGAGGCATCTGGATTTTGAAAAACTGGCAGGATAAACGTAAATCTTTATTTTAAAAATACATAAAATAACACATTTATTATAGAAACTTTTGAAACTCAGCAAAGTAGGAAGATGATTAAGGCATCATTAATTCTGTCACTCAGAAATAACTCCAATGAATGCTATCCATAGTTTGGTGTCTCTTCTTGCAACCTTTGTTGAAGCATATGTATTTTTAAAAATTTACCCAAATTGGGTTATTCTGGACGTTATGTTGCTCTTATTATTTAGCATTTTAGCTGTGAGGACTTCCTAATCATTCATAAAAATCTCATTTTAGCGGCTTCATAATATTTGTTCACATTAGTGTACCCTAAGGGCTATATATCTAGGTAATTTCCAATTTTTCTTCTTATAAATAGCACTAGAATGAACATCCTGGTTCCAAAAAGTCTGATTCTTTTTTAGGATAAAATGCTAGAATAGAAATGATTAGGCAAAGACTAAATATTTTAGGTCTCTTGGTGAACATTTTACTATTTTAAAAGTTTAAAAACATATGTATGCATTTGTAAAACATATGTCAAAAAAGTTAATATATTACCCCTATAAAAAGAGCTTCTGTAAACCTTAAGAGAAATACATAACTCTCAGCAGTGTAAAAGGGGAAAAAGGAACTGACAGTTCACAAATGTAGGACCACATGTGGCAAATGGCCAATTCACAAGTGAGGTAATGTTGAACCTCAATTTTAGTGAAAAAAGTCAAGGTAGGGCTTCCCTGGTGGCGCAGTGGTTGGGAGTCCGCCTGCCGATGCAGGGGACGCGGGTTGGTGCCCCGGTCCGGGAAGATCCCACATGCCGCGGAGCGGCTGGACCCGTGAGCCATGGCCGCTGAGCCTGCGCATCTGGAGCCTACGCTCCGCAACGGGAGAGGCACAACAAGGAGAGGCCCACGTACCGCAAAAAAAAAAAGTCAAGGTAGATCTCCAAGGTACCACCTTTTTTTTTTTTTTTAACTCATCAATTTCACAAAGCTTTGTTAAAAAAAAAAAAAAAAAATTAGAATAGCCGGAGCTGGCAAGCAAAGGTACAGTGAAACAGATATTTTCACCCATTCCTCCCATGTCTTCTGGAAGGAAATATGAATTGGTAGTGCCTTCCTGAGGAGCAGTTTGGTCTGTTTTACTAAGATTCATTCTACTTGGACAGCTCATTAGATGTCATAAAGGCTCCATTCACAGATAATGTTTCGTGGGGTGAAACGAGTGAGATATTTTGTTATATAGTAAGAGCCGCCTCTGACTCAGGGCAGATGATCAGAGGTCCAGGCGCTGTTCTAAGTGCTTCGTTTCTGTTAACTTGTTGAACCTTCACAACCTTCCAGTGAGGGACTATTTATTATTTCCATTCTATAGATGAAAAAAATGAGACCAGAGAGGTCAAGTAACTTGCCTACTTTCACAGCAGGAAAGTGGCTGAGCTAGGATTGGAACCCATGAATCTCCATCTGACACCTATGCCCTTACCCATCATGGCAGACTGCCTCTCGATACGGCAGAAGCTGAGGGACAGGACAGCCCTCTCTTCTCTGCAGCTTGGCACTCATTACTCCCTCTCTCTTACCTTTCATCTCCTGACCTCAGCTATGGCTTCTGCTCAGTCCTGCCTCTAAGACACTCTTTTCACTTTTGAAGCATCTGCATTTCAGATAACGATGAGGAAAGACTTGGGATTCATAAAGAGCTGGAAACGTGCTTTGTCCGTGAAGAGACTGGTGTGTTCTGATATAGCCTATTCTTCTTAAAAATATTGCAGTTTCTATGGCTATTGGGTCCTTGGAGTGAGGGGAGGCCGCTGGCTAGATCCATAGCTCTAACCCCTCTCCAGGCCAGTTACATCACTGGGCCCTTCGGAAAGGTAAAGATGAAGTCCTTTCCTAGGTCACAGCTTTTTGCTCAGGTGCCCAGAGGTATGCTAAGTGCCGTGGGAAACGCAAAAGAATTCGAAAGTAGAGCTGCTGCCCTTGAAGAATATAAGGCCCTTTGGGGCAATTCAGACCTCCTCTCCCAACATGACTGGGGAAGAACTGGATAGACCAAGTGATGCAGACCCTGTGCTTTCTTTGTTCAGACGTGAGCTTCTGGTAGGGTTAACCAGGAAGGCTTACTGGAGGAGGTGTCACCTGAACAGGGCCTTGAAGGATTTCAACAGCAACAGATGAGGGATGACAGAAGGAAGCGCACAGTGGTGGCAGGTTCAGGTGTCCTCAGAAAGTGAGCATTCCCATTTGGCTGGATTAGGGGAGAGGCAGGATCCACCCAGATATGTAGGAAGGGCCCCTACGGCGGAGGGCTTCGAGGGACAGGCTGAGGAGTGTGGGCCATGTTTTCCTGGTCTTCGTGTCCCTGCTCTCAGCACAGCCTGTGAGTGTGCCTAGGACCAGCTCGTTGTTGTTTGTAAGTGAACCAATAGCCAAATCCAGGAGGTGATGGGGACACTGAAGGCGTTTGAGCCGGGAGTGTCATGGTTAAAGTAAAGTTGTGATGAGACAGGTGTTGCTTAGTTCTGTGGACATGGAGAGAAGTCCCAGGCAGGGTGGTGACAGACAGATAAGGTGATGCCCCACGGGAGAGAACTTTGAGGCACCGAGACTAGAAGAAGGTGACCTGCCAGTGATGGTAGAGGCTGTGGCCCATGGGAAGCCACTGGCAGGTGCGTGTCCATCCTGTTGCATCTGCAAGGATCTCTGGGAGAATGGCCACACCCCTTCGGGACCCTGCCGTCCAGCACTCATCCAGGGACTATGGCGCTCTGATGGGTATGGTTTTATACTGAAGACTTGGCCCTGGCTCCCGCCTGGATCTCCGAGTGCTTGCTGGGCCATCTCTGTGAGGCAGTCTCTGTATGTCCAGGGCCTGGGACCTCTGGGTGGGAACGCACAGGGACGCGGGCTGGGAGGAGAAGCGGAAGGGCTATGCGTGAGAGGATCCTTGGCCAAGAGTGGTTGGTTATGTTAGAAGGATTGGTTCCGTGTGACAGGCAGGGTGAGTGCCCTGCCTGGGGTGGACAGCAGCAGAGGGAGGGGCAGGATAAAAGCAGACCTAGAGGCACAGAGGCCCACTGGCTCTATGCCATCCATCCCCCAGCACTGTCAGCTTCTCACTGTGTCACAGCAATGCGGGGGCCATGCTTGTCCAGTGTCCCCCCCCCCCCTGCACTGGGCAGTGAGAGGTCCGTGGTCACATACGGGGCTCCCTCTTAAATATGGGCTAGGACCGAAGGTGGTACACACAGAGGACAGCTGGCAGAGGTGAGGGGGCAGAACAGGGACCCTCCGAGGCTCTGGCAAGAGGCAGGAAATTGGAGAGACTCTGGCACCGAGGAAGTAGACCATGAGCTGGGGAGGCTCAGTACGTGGCCAGCTCCAGTGAGCTGCCTTAGAGACTGGAGGGGACAGTGAGAGAGGCAGCAGATGCAGCAGAGACTGGGGCAGAGATGACTTTGGGCCTGACAACCCCTCTTTTCATGTGCCCTCAGGACTGAAGAGAGAAGGTGGCCTCAAGATCGTGTCTGGAAACATTTGGTGTGGATAGAAGGGAGGCTTTCTGAAAGCCACAGCTGTTACCTTCTGGGAAAAGCCTACTGAGAAATCTTGAAATTTTCATTTATTCATTGATCAAACGTGTAGAGCAAGCACTACTTGCCAGAGTCCAAAGATAACCTAGCCTCCATCGTTGCCCTCAGGGAGCTTGCTGTCCAGTGGGGGAGGCGGCAAGGGATGTGCTGACGCTGCCCTCAGGGAGTTTGCTGTCCAGTGGGGGAGGCGGCAAGAGATGTGCTGATGCCGGACTTCTGAGCTTGACTACACCTTGAGCACAGTGGGGGACTCCCTCCCGCCAGGAGCTAGGACACCAGGGTCTATGCCGCTGTCCTATTAGGGTGCAGGATAGTGGAGTCTTTTCTTTACATTTTTCTTTTGATTTAATGTTGCATTTGATACATGCAGAAAAATATCTATCCTATGTATGTAGGTTGTGAAGAGGAATAAAATAAACTCCTGTGAACCCATCTCTCAGTTTCAGAAATAGAATGTGACCCAAAGTATTAAAGCTCCTTGGTGTCCCTCCTCTACGGCATCCCCTTCTTTTCTCCCAGAAGTAATCATTATCCTGAATTGTGGGTTCAGCATTCTCTTGCTTTTCTGATGGTCTTACTACTTATATAGGACTTCACAAATTTTTGCAGTTCCTCAGAAAGTTAAAGGTAGAATTACCATATGACCCAGCAAGTCTGCTCCTTGGTATATACTCAAAAGAATTGAAAAGAGGGACTCAAACAGATACTTGTGCATAAATGGTGATAGCATTATTTCCAATAGCCAAAAGGGGGAAACAACCCAAGTGTCCATTAACAGATGAACTGGTAATATATACATTTCATATATATATTTCAGCCATAAAAACAATGGAGTTCTAATACATGCTTACATGGATGAACCTTGAAGATGTTACACTAAGTGAAATAAACCAGTCATACAACGACAAATATTGTATGAATCCACTTATATGAAATATCTAGAATAGGCAAATTCATAAACTCAGAGAGTAGATTAGGGGTTCCCAGGGTCTGAGTGGAGGGGGGAATAGGGAGCTATTGCTTAACGGGTACAGAGTTTCCTCTTGGGGTGATGAAATAGTTGTAGAGATTGTGGCGATGGTTGCACAACATTGTCAAATGTACCTAATGCCACTGAATTGTATACTTAAAAATGGTTAAAGTGGCAAATTTTATGTTAATATATTTGTCCACAATTTAGAAAAAAACTTATTGGTAGTTTTGCCAGTATTTGAACTTTACATAAATGAAATCAAACTGTATGTCTTCTCCTGCGATTGCTTCTCTCACTCAATATTCTGTTTCTACGATTCATCCATGTGGAGGCAGCTGGCCATGGTTTATGCGTTTTCACCACCGAATAGTATTCTGTGGTATGGATATACCACAACCTATCTATCCAGTTTGGGGTCGATGACACTAAAGATGTCTGCAGGTTTTTCTGCTATTAATAACAATGTTTCTGAGAACATGCTGTCATGTGTCTCCTGGAGCACGTGTCCAGGAGTGTCTCTGTGCTCTACCTCTAGGGGTGGGATTGCTGGGTCAGAGGGAGTGTTCATGTTCAACTTCATAAAATGATGCCAAATTGTGTTCCAGAGAGGTTGTACCCATTATCACTCTGCCAGTCGTCCATCAGTTCCTAGTGGCCCCACGTCCTCCCCAATAGAATTGCATATTTTCTTGAGCTCCTTTCCTGCCCAATAGTCCTGCCACCTGTAAGTTTACCTCCAGACCCACCTGTATGAGATCAATCCCAGGACTGTGATGACTTCTGTCAAGGACAGAACTACTGCCTCTAGATCACCAGGTGATGGATCTCAGGATCTCAAAAGTAGAAACAGCCTTTCATGGGACAACACAACCCTCACTTTACAGACAAGTAAACAGAGACCCAGAGCCAAGCCACCCCATGCACTGGTGAGCAGCCTGCTTCCTGGTGCAGCCCCTGATGATGGGACGGGAGCACAGCTTGCACAGGGAGCAGAGGAGGTGGTTCTGATATCACTGGGGCTGTGTTTACACCACCAGCAGCCAAAATGCAACTTGAGATGGAACCTGTGTTGAGGGCTCGGTCTGAGGATAAGATGAGTTCATCATTTGCACATGCTCTGTTTCTGAGATTCTGAGAGAAATACTAGACCTGTGGATTTGCATGGCTTTCCCCTTGTATTTGACCCAAGTGAACATAGCCACACCCTAGGTCAGGAGGTAGCCCCCAGTGAAGGTGAGCTGGGGCACTTCCTGCCCCTTGCCTCCTGCCAGCCCTGTGGGACAGAGTGAGTTCCAGGGAGGCACTCCAGTCCAAGCTGGTTCTGAAGCCAATTTAACCTTAATCATCCCCTGTTGATCTCATCTTCTTGCCTTGTCTCTGGCTTTCCCAATAACTACCCGTGATGGTTTGTCCTTGCATCTGGGGAGTTTTGCTTTTCCATGTCCATCCTCCACAGCCCTGGGAAGAGAGGCAGATCAGAGAGGATTATCTCCATTTAGCAGATGAGAAAATTGAGGCTTGGAGGGGATCACTGCAGTTAGTTGGTGTCACAGATGGGTCCACTGGCCAGCAGGTCCAGGGCCTTTCCCCTTATGTCACACACTTCCATCCACAACAAAATGCCCGGTCCCAGGACTACAGGAAGCACACCTTCAAGGTAATCCTAAAGAAATACCACCCTATCAGCTTCCTGGTTTTGTGGGAGCAGATTTTCCCTTGAGGGACACTCAAAGTCGGGTTCTCCACATGTATGGGCCAGGTATCATGTGCATGGACACTTCCCTAAAGCCTAAAGCTCTAAACCCACTTAGCGTTTAAGAGACCACACAGTGATTACATTCAAAAATTTTTACATTTTATGTAAAATTTTATGTTTACATTTTACATAAACAACGAAAAGATGGGGAAAGCGTTCTAAGTCCCACTACTTAGAAACCGATAAGAAACAGAGGATACTTAACCCTCTGTTTGATATTCTGAATATTTTTCTGTTTCTCTCATTGTATACAGACACACACACAATAGATTTGCACATACATTTTGCAAACTTTTTTTCTCAACCATCTATAATGATGCTCTTTTCCTGGAAAAAGCATACATAATCTTAAACTTTTTAATTATAAAAGTAACACATGTCCATTGTTGACAGAGAGAGGGAGAAAGGAAGGAAGGAAGGAAGGAAGGAAGGAAGGAAGGGGAAAGGGAGAAAGAAAGAAAAGGAGAAAAAGAAAGAATATTAAACTATTGTAATCCTCCCACTGCATGTTATTACTATAAATTTATATCACTCCAGATATTTTTCTGTGATTATATATTTTATTAAACAAGTTGGAATCTTTCTGTGCAACACTCTTTGTATATGTCACCACGTAGAATATTTCCATGTCAGTAAAATACTTATCTTTACTATTTTAATGACTACAAGTCATTTCATTGTATAAATGTACAATCAGATATTTTATTTAACCTTTTTTCTTGGACATTTAAAATTTCTTCCGTGGCATAACAATACTAAGATTAATATTAGGTAATAAAAACCATTGCACGTACTTAACTATTAGGATAAACACTGAGAAGTAGAATTGCTAGCTCGAAGAGAATGTATCTAATAATTTTAAGGCCCCAAGTTGCTAACTTGCCTGCCAAGAAAAATTGTGTATTTGTGTTTACTCTCTTTTTTTTTTGACTGGCTATGCCTGAGTTTCTTCTGGTTTTTTTAATATATATATATATATATATACACGCGCACACACACACATATATTGTTTTCTATTTTGACAAAGTTAGTCTAAAAATGAATGAGCATTGGAAGTCCATCCACAAAAAGGCCACGTCATCATCTGTCACATCTGAGGTTAAACAGAGCACACCTCCTGTACCCGCTTCCTGCCAAGCCCCACACAGGGCTTCCCGCCTCTGCCCCCCTCCCCTGGACAATCACGACAGGATCAGAACAGTCCTGGGTAGTAGCTCACCTTGGGTTACCAAATATTTAGAAAAGGGAAAAAATGCCATCCGAGGACTCTTTTGAAATTTCATATTGACTTTTTAATCCTTAAAATAACTGTTAATTTCACAAATATTATATAAATTTATTCCACTCCTTGGAGAAAAGTAAAGCTAAGTCCCCACTGACATTTTCTCCAATCCAAATATTCTATTTCATATCCGTGTTGGACTTTTATGATTTGATGAAGCTGGCTCGTTTTCTGTTTCACCTCAAATTTACTTATGTTCATTGAGCACCAGGGGCTGTGAGGGGGGCTGGGGGCAGGGCGTGGACACAGGTCTGAGTCAGGCACTGTCTTGGCCTTGGGGTGGGAGTCGGGGGAGGGAGACAGTCCCAGACACCTACAATCAGTTTAGGATGGAAGGGGGCACACAAGAGGGGGGCATCCTTGTGTCTCGCAGGTGGGGGTCCATGAGCTGCCAGAACGCGTCCGGCCAGCGGAGACTGGTTTCCCCCTGGACAGTTTGCGCCGACCTTAGCATAGCTCTAATTGTCAGAAAGTTGTTCTGTGAGACTCTAGTCGAACCTCACACAGCATGCTCATTGATCCTAGTTCTGTCCACGGAGCAACGGAATAGGCCTAATTTCTCTTCCGCCTGACAGCCCCATCAGATTGCTAACAATAGCTGTACTGTGCTGCTCCCCCTGCCCAGCCAACATCCCTGCCCCATCCTGGACCCCCTCCTTGGGCTTCCTGTCCAAGCACATCCTTCCCAGGACAGGACCCGCTGGCATGGCTAGACCCTGGCCTCGGCGGCCAGGCGGGTGTCTACAGGTGTTCTCAGGCTGCATGGCTAGATGTCGCCATCCCCCCCATCACCCTGGAGAAGAGAGGCATTCAGAATCGTGTATTCTAGGAGGGCCAAACGATGAAGTGAAGTAAATCTCAGGGGTTCTGATAGGAAAAGGAGTGATTAAGAATTATAATTAATAATTTGACGCAGACAACGAGCCTGACAGCAAGGAGTCGCCTGGCACCATTGTTTCATGGGCTTTGCCTTATTAGCAGCCTCATAACTTTAGCCTTCCTCTAGATGCGCTAATTAGGCAATTAGCTCCCTAAAGAGCATGCTCTTCAAAGTGCACTGCAGGCTGGGTAAGAGGTACCAGCAACAGAGAGGCTTTGAGAGCTCTGCTCTTCCAACCAGGTGAAGGCGACAGGCCAGCCAGGGTGTGGGCAGCAGTGGTCAAGGAAGTTGCGGGACGTCCACCCGCTGGTCAGTGTGGTATAGGACTTGTTGGGCCCAAGGTCTGTGTGTAAAACACACACACAGGAAGATTGCTCTTGCCCTTGTGCGCCAGTAATACTGTGCCCGTGGATGATATTGATGCTGATGGTGATGATAATTATAGATGCAATAAAGCAGTATATAGAATAGAAATTAAGGATCTGTGGTCGCTTCCACCAACTACTTTCCGTGGGCCTGTAGTTAAGTCACTTCATCTCTCTGTGCCTCGGTCTCCCACCCTGTGAAATGGGGCCATCCCTCCAGCCTGCGCTTTGGGGCTGAGTGGTCTGTGCCCCTTCAGCACCACAGGTTTCTCTGAGGACCATCCCTGCTGCTTGTCAGGCCCATGGAACATGTGGGAAATGGGAGGACAGGTTTCTGAGTCTGGGGGGAAGAGAGAGAAGTGCGTGTGGAGAGGCGGCTGCTGGTGGTTGAGTCATTCTCCGAACAAGATGGCATTCTTTTTTAAAAAATAGTATTTTTTCTTTTCTCAATAAATGAACATTTGCATCCATGATAATAGTAACGCATGCTTGGTATAGAACGTCTAGAAAAAATACATCCACGGTCCCGGTCCTGGCTCACCCCAGGCCCTGCCTCAGGCACCCTCATTTATCCATCTTTGGCTGTGCTGCCCCACTCTCTACCCGTGCACGCTCTGTTTATGTGTGTATTTGTTGCAACACAGTGATGATTACACTGTTTACAATTTCATATCTGCTTTTTCACTCATTTTGATGGGCAGTTTCAAGTCACCTCTGGATCTTTCCAATTCTAGAAAGGGAAGGGGCCCTCCCTAAAGGGGCACAAGGTCCAGGTGTCCAAAACTGGGAAACTAAGGGTAGGGCTGGGCTGGCTGGCTGGGGTCCCTCTGCTCAGGGGCTGAGGCTGGTGTCCCCTCATCCCCTTGCTTTCTCCCCTGGGCCTCCGTTCAGCCTGTGACAGCCACCTCTGGCCTGGGTTTCCAGCAGTGCCCCAAGGCCATTTCCGGGACGCTACCCCTCATCGCACCCCACACTCGGAACTGTGTGGCCTTCCCTCTCCAAGCTCTTCTCCTCCAGGAAGTCTCTCTACTCCAGAAGCTTTTAGGGCTTTTAGGGCTTTGTCTAGCTACAGCTCACTGTCCTCCCCCTCAGTGCTTCCCTCTCCCTACTTTTTTACACACAATTTCAGGGACATTTAACAACTCCAATAGTTTGCTGATCCATGGCAAGGAGCAAATGCATAGTCACTAAGAACAGAAAAAGCAGGACAGGACACAGAGCAGGACAAAAGGGGTGGAAGGCCCTGCCCACAGAGCTCAGCCTGAACCAGGCCACCACCGTCTGGATCAGACCATCAGGCCTCAATAAACACAGCATACAAATCTCAGAGCCTTGGTCTCCCAGCGTGCCAGGCTGGGGGCTCATTCTGGAAACTCTCCAGGAGCACCTCCTCATTTGCTGCTGCCGGCTTGCCTTCCTGCTCTTACTTCCTTTAACTTGCCAGTGCTTGTGAGCAGCTGGCCCTGGTACTGAGAAGAAAATGCACAGGGCAGTGAGCCAGGGAACCCATGGTCTGGCCCATCGGTTCCAGACTCACGGTGGACAGGTCCTCCCCTCTCTGTGCCTCAGTTTCCTCAACTATAAAATGGGTTTGTTAGGGTGGGTGAACCTTGAGGTCTGTGCAGCTCTGCCTTTCCCCAAATCTCCCCTCTCCTGGGTTCTCAGGCTGCGAAAACATCCTTCCTTATGTATGTCCTGCTCCCTTTGACCTAACGTTCCTGCTAAGCCAGGCCACCTCCTTGCACTTAAACTTCTGAAATCTGCACTGCAAGTTTCTGAAATCTCAACCGTTTCTTATTTCCTGCTTTCCTACTGCAGGTTTCCCCTGCATGAGATAATTCCAAACCCTAGAGTCTTGCAGTCCCTCCATATTAGCCTGCCTCTACTGTTCCGGGGTGCTTCACCCTGTAGGGCACCCACTGCTCCCCTCAGGTGGGAAGGGCATAGACTCCGGAGTCAGACACCTGTGACCATGTGCAAGTAACTTCACTCTCCTAGCCTCAGATGTACTCAAAGCAATGACTTTCTAATGGTGGAATTTCATGTGGTCTAACAAATATTTGAGGGAAAGGTTTTGTCTTTATGAGGGGAGAAAGAAGAGGTGACATTGGGGCATAAAATCAAACCCTAGGAACCTCTGAACTCCTTTCAAGAGCAAACGAGGATGAAGAAATCAGCTCAACCAGTCCTATAGCTACTCTCTAGATAATTTGCTCTTTACTGGGGGCACCTGTAGAGTTTTCTGAGGCTCCGTCTCAGCACCTGAGCCAAGCTCATTCTTAAGCTCCAGGGATGAACCTAGACTCCATCCCAATTTGAAAACAACCCCCCAGGGGGAAAGGGGATGCTGTCCAGGAGGGCTCCCGTGTCAGTGTAGTGTGTGACTTGCTTCCTGGGAGCACCCGAATGGCCAGAGCCCCGCAGGCCCTGCCCAGCACCCTGGGTTCTGCCCAGCCCAGCCTCTGGGCCTGCCTCTGGCCTCAGCCCAAGCTGCACTTATCTCCAGAAACATCTCCAGGCTCCTCTCTCCCTCCCAGCTGCCTGAAAGGTGTTGGCGACCTCCAGGAATCTTTTCAGAGAGCCTACTGTGCAAACCTCTCCTGGCCTTGCTGTGTCAGCGCCTTTTCTCCCCAGATTCCCAGCCCTCCGCCTCCCTCTTCCTTCTTTCCCCCTCCCCAACCCTTTTCCCACCTCTCCTCTCCTCCCCCTCCTCCTTGGCCTTCCCCCCCCTCCTCCTCTCAACCCTTCCCCTCCCTCCTTCCCTCCTCCTTGGCCTTTCTCCCTACCTCCCCTCCTCTGTTTCCTGACCCTTCCTCCACCTTTCTCTCCAAAGCTCACTCCCCACATTCTCCACCTCTCCTCCCTCCTCCCTCCCTCTCTCCTATCCCTTTGGTAAACTTTGCATCCTGGTATTTAAATCTCCACTCATTTCCTGGTTCAGCTGAGGCTCTGATTCCAATTATATCACCTTCATCCTTGCAAACAGACAATTCCGGGCAGTCTGACTGTTTGCTGAGCCCACTTATATAACCACTTCCCCCCTTCCTCTCTTGCCCCTCCCTGGACCCCTGCAATCTGCACAGTCTGGAGGTGGGGCGACCAGAGAGGTCCTGTCGCCGCACCCCATCCCCCGACCCTGCTCCAGATCCCCTTTCCCTGGTTCTTCCTAATGCCACGATGGTTTGTTCCAAAATGGTCGGTCTCTGGGTTGAGTCAAATACCCATCTCCACAGCTTGCCTGGGGAATGTTTAAAGTGTACAGTGTGATAGGTTTTGCTGGGGAAAGCATCCCCACAATCAGGAGAGCGAACAAAGCCATTAGCTCCCAGGAACCTCCAGCCCCTTGGTAATCCTCCCTCCTGCTCTCCTCGGGTGCCCCACCCCCAATCTGGGGACTGGTTCTCAATACATGCCTCCTTTAGGGGTTTCAGCTTCTTGCTGGTACTGTCTTCTTCCCATCCTGTTCCCATAACCCGCCCCCCGCCCCGCCATGATAACAGGGTTTCCACCCCTTGTTTCTTATTACAGCTGCTCTCTCTGCCATGCTGGCCTCACAGGGCTGCCTTGCCCGCCTGTGTCCACGTCTGGGATTCTTCGGTTTAAGTATTGCCCTCTTCCTTTTGTTGCCACTTTTGGAAACCAAGGCCCCCTGGGAGAAGGCGCACATTAAGTCTGTACCACCTGGGGACAGAGGAGCTTGTCAAGTGCTTTCTGAAGGTGAGATGCTGGGCAGAGGAGAGGATTCTGCTGGGAAAGGCTAAGGGCAGGAGTCCAGCCAGAGTCATTCAGCCCCTCAATCTGTGGGGCTATGGGGCAGGGACTGTCACCAAAGCTGGCGATGGGCAGAGAAGCAAGCAGCGTCCTGCCACCCCGTGCCTGGCCCTGTGCTCACCTGACGTACGCGCAGCAGCCTTGCCGTTCGGTAAAACATTTCTCATTTTTCCATAGCCTGGTTCAGGTCACAAGATGCTCTCAGGATTTTTATTAGTATTATTATTTGGTTCTAAAATAAGACCCTAGAAAGAGTATTCTAACTGAGTGCTTAATTCAGGGCACCTTCTAAATTAGCTGTACAGGAAGACGCACAGTGTCAGGTATGCTGGAGCCAGTGGTTAAATTTTAGGAGTTTTGTAACCAGTGGTTCAGCACAATCACTGAAATCGGCCGTGGTGGGAGTATTTACACGATGGAAATCAGCACAGTCTACACACCAGGGCCCCCCCCACCCCCACATGCCTCCTTGGTTCTGGAGAGCTGGTTGTCAAAGCTTTCCTAGCACACCACTGATGGGGCTGGAAGAAACCTTGGAGATCCCAGGGACGATACCTCCTCCCCCCACGCCCTGGAGCAATACATCCTCAGGGGGCATTTGGAAAGTGTGTGCAGGGGGCTTCTTTGGGGTTGACTTGCTGGGGGGCAGTATGGTATTAAGTGGGCCAGGGCCATGGACCCCATGTGTCCTGCAAGGCCCGGTGCAATCCCACATGCCCCAATGTTGTATCGGGATGCAACAGTGCCTCTGCAGAGGCACTAAGATTCCTTGCCAGCTCCTGGCTTTGTAAAGGAGGTTCCATCAGTGTATCAGGCACCATGTGTGGGGTGATGAAGATGAACAGCTCTCAGCTGTGCCTTCCCGTAGGCCTGAGATCACTCGGCTATGTGAAGGTCCGCAGTGGCCACGGGAACCAAGGTTGTGCATATCCTAAATCCCATTCCACACTCTTCCCACGTCAGCAGAATTGGGAGCCAGAAGGGAGGACTTGTCTTCTGAGGAAAGACCAGAAGTGAAGAGGAAGGGGGCATACAGCCTTTGCAAACACTCTCGACACTGTTTAGCCCCGTGGGAGTGAGCCACCCAGTTGGAACACATCTCCTGCAGAGCCACAGAGACATTTATCCATGTGTTGCCAGCCGCGGCAGGCACTGCGGGAGGGTGGTGTTAGCAGAAATCAAGGCTGAATTATCCCAAGACAGCTGGGTGTGGGCTCTTCTTATATAACCTCCACACCCCGCTGCCCTGAGAGGCAGGGCTTTGCCTGCCCAGGGCCTGGGAGGCACTGCGGTGTGCCCCGGCATTGCACAGCACGCCCACATGCTGCCGGGCCAACCCCTTCACTTCTGCCTGGGGAATGGGCCACCCAGTGAAACCTGAAGCTTGCCTCCAGTTGGAAGACAGACCCCCGAGGGCACTTAGATCCCTGTGTTGCTTGCCTCTCTTGCATCCTTATAGCAAATAACAAAGAAGAAGAAAGGATCTCCTTTACCAGGGGCCTTCTATATGACTTTTATATGCCAGGCACTGGCTGGATTTTATACATCTATGTTTCACATACCATGCAATTTACCCATTAAAAGTGTACAATTCAAAATTTTTACTATATTTGCAGAATTGTACAACCATCATCACAATCATTTTTAGTACATATTCATCGCCTTAGAAAGAAACCTTATACCTGTTAGCGGCCACTCCCCATTTTTCCCTAGAGCCCCTGGCAACCATGGATCTACTTTCTGTCTCTGTAGATTTGCCAAGTCTGGATGTTCCGCAAATATGGAATCGTACAATATGTGGTCCATTGCGACTGGCTTCTTTCACTTAGCATGATGTTTTCACGGTACCTCCATGTTGTAGCGTGAGCCAGTGCTTCGATCCTTTTTTACTGCCAAATAATATTCCCTTGCATGGATCTGCCACGTTTTGTTATTCAGTCATCAGTTGATGGACATTTGGTTTGTTTCCATTTCGGGGCTCTTATGAACATTCATGTGCAGGTTTTTACCTGTGGACAAGTGTTTTCATTTCTCTTGTGTATGTACCTAGGAGTGGAGTCGCTTCGTCATATGTTAACTTTACATATATTTTTATCAGTTTACCCAACTTGCCAAGGCAGCTATTATTATCCTTGTTTTATAGATAAAGGAGTCAAGGCTCTGAAAGGTGAAGAAATTGCCCAAGACCACGGAGCAAGGGAGTTGTTTGGGCTGGATTCAACCCAGTTTGCATGACTCTCTCCTGTGCCGAGATCTGCGTGCTGCTGGGTCAGAATCTCCTGCATCCCACCAGCTTCCTCTTCTCTCAGCTCAGTAAACCGTGATCCTTTCCTGTTTGCCAGAGGCCTTGGTTGTTGATGGCGTCTTTGTTGTTTTTCTACGGATCTTTGCCTCCCTGGAGGGGCCAGACTAGACCTCTCATTTCTCTTTGTGGGAATGTGCTTTTGTGACCTTTGGAAGTCTTGGGCTGGTCTGTGACCCACTAGCACCCCGGCATTTTCTTCTTCTGTATATACATACAGCCGGGTCTTCCATGTCTTACATTTGGCTTTCCTGCCTCTCTTCTTTATAAATCTAATCAGTTGACTTGGCTTCTAATATAAAACCAAACAATCATGCTGTGAATTATGTCCCCCTTTTGAAAAGCTGTCGTCCCTTCTTCACATGCCCACTTTTATGTGTTTTGCGCTGGCCTAGTTTGGAAGGCTGACTGTGTGGGATCATTGCAGTGCAGCCCTGGGCCCTGCCTGTCTTCGTCCTCCACCAGGACATTACACTCCTTGCATGCAAACCTCTGTCTGCTTAGGTCATCCTATTCTATTTTCCTGGTTTGGATAACCATTCTCAGTTGTGTCTGGAGTGAAATAGTTACCATGGATGATAACTCTTTCTATCAAGCTCTATCTACTTTTCCAAGAAGACTAGGTTAGCCAACCTTTCCAGCCAGTATTTACTGAGCATCTACTAGGCCGGAGTATGTTGTGCCTTCACTGTTCATGCATATCTTTTTGATGAGGAGGTGATAATAACCATGGAAATGTTTTCCTGTTGTCATCTTTTGCTCTCCTATGGTTTGACGGTGGATTTTAGGATGTTCTCCGGTGCTTCAATGTCAGAAGTTGTCAGTGTCAAAAGCTTTGTTTTTTTTAAAAGGCTGTCTTTTTAGCTCACCTCTTGATTTTTTTTTTTTTCAAAGTAGAAGCTACCTGTTGGCAAGTTTGCTATTTGAGGAGGATCTCCTGTATTAGACACGAACCCCCAGACAAGCAGCTGGTGGTTACCTGGGGCTTCCATGGCCAGGGGTGTCAGTCACACAGAGGGAGGGAACCAGCAGCTTCCAGATGGCTTGGGGTGGTGGGGAATTTGTCAGCACATTTACTGGGTCTTCTAGGGCTCAGTTGCATTTAGAAAGAGCCAGGGGCCCGACAGTCAGGCTTCAAATATATGCTGAGCCCATACCTACAATGTGCCCCATTTGGGTGTTAGCACTCACAAGCTCTGACTTGGAGCAAGTTGCTTCACCTCTCTCTGCCTCAATTTCCTCATCTGTAAAATGGGCATAATAGTAGCATCTACTCAATGGGGTTGTTGTGAGTGTTAAGTGAATTATTACGTGTAAACTGCTTACAACAGCGCCTGGCACAGAGTAAGGGCTCGGTAACAGTTAGCTACTTGGAAAACCAAAGCTTAAACCTGTTCTGTCCAATATGGTCATCTCTACCACAGGTGGCTCTGGAGCGCTTGAAATGTGGTCCAAACTGAGATGAGCTGGAAGTGTAAGACTTAGTGTGAAAAGAAGAATGTAAAAGAGATCCTTAACCATTTGAAAAATATTGACCACATGTTGAAATGATAATATTTTGGATGTGTTGGTATTTAAATATGTCCTTAAAATGACCTGTTTATTTTTATTGTTTAAATGTGGTTACTAGGAAATTTTAAATTACCTACATCGCCTGCATCTGTGGCTCACGTAGGACTGTGCTGGTCCAGATCAGTAAAAAGTAGCCAACAATGACTGTCCAAACCTTGAGCCTTCAGTCTGAGAATGCCCAGTGTGGAATTGAATTGGGTGCCGCCAGGCAGCTCTGAGAATGCCTGTTGTGAGGCCCGAGGAGGGGCGGCTCGGGGAGGCCAGGGACTGGGCGGGCCTGAAGGCTTCCTCCCTCCCCACGCAGCAAGGAGGAGGCCAAGAGCAGAGGAGCGTCCAGGCCAAGGACACTGTGCGCCAAGGTGTGGCGACAGATTAGAAAGCTCTGAAATGATGTGCATGGAGGCCAGGACGCCCCGTGACCTGCTTTCTCCCCTCCTGGGCCGGGGTGGTGGCCCCAGCCCCCCGCCCCCACTGCCCTGACAGCAGGGCCCTCCT
Source organism: Aethalodelphis obliquidens (assembly GCF_003676395.1). NCBI lineage: Eukaryota > Metazoa > Chordata > Mammalia > Artiodactyla > Delphinidae > Aethalodelphis > Aethalodelphis obliquidens. The sequence goes on along the minus strand of NW_020837963.1, from coordinate 4,604,723 downwards.
CCCGGTCAGGTTCCCAGACTTGCTCATCTGCATCCCCCTTCTCCCCCTTCCAGGGCTCAGGCTTGATTTTCGACCTTGTTTTCCGAAGGCAAGCCTGCCTCCCCCTCCCCCTCCCCCAGTCCCCAGGGGGTTGCTTCAGCCTCCATTACCAAACCCTGTGACAAGAAATGCGGCCCCCTTATTAAAATAATGTAATGTCTAACTAAAATAGAAACCCCAGATAACAGTTTTTGATGTTTTAATGACTGGGCTCATTAGACAGACTTCCCACTTAAAGTGTCTGTCTAGCAATTAAGGCTAAAAAAATCATAAATGATGACCACACCTTCCGTGGCTTAATGGTTACTCTGAAGGCTGGTCTTATTATCTTGGTGATACAGTCTGTGATAAAAAAGAATTTAAGATACTCTCCCAAGATTTATTTCCCCATTAGCAAGCTGGAGGAGGAAGGTTAAGAGTGCTCTTAAGGTCAGAACTGGAGAGGGAGAGGGTGAATAACAAGATGCCTTGAATTTCCCTCCTGCAAAACTAGCCTCCCCCTCACCCCGTGGGGAGGTCGTGCACACAGAGGGGTTTAACTTTTGCCTGTCACAGGCAAGTCTGTGAATTGTTACTCCAAGTGACCCCAAGCAGTTTATTTAGTTAATTGTCAAAAGCATGCAGGCTGAACTGTAGGATCACCTACTTCCATGTAAATTATTTTCAATCCTAATCTGCTGACAACGAGGAAACGTAAAAAAGGGAACGCTTGATGAGAAAAACCTGGGAGAAGGCGTCCAACTCCTTCAGACCAAATGTCCCTGACGTGGGGGGGCCGCTGATGGGAGAAGAGAGAAGGAAAGCACCACTGAAAAGTTTACTGTTGCCAAAGAGATGGCAGTGTGGGTGCCCCCTCCTGGGAGTGCCTGGGGGCTCAGACTTGGAAGGAGGAACTTGAGAAGGGCTGCAGCCCAGCAGCTTAAAGGAGACACAAATAATTTTAAAGTGAATTGCGTTAGAAGTTGGTATCGGAGTGGACGCCTTTAGCCTTTTATTAGGCTTGTCTTAGGTGATGACTGGTATTTGGGGAAAGAGGCCATTAATGGAGCCACTGTACCTGTGCTGGCGGGATGGGAAAGGCTGCCCACTGCCTGAGATTGGACACCAGAGATAACCAGGCTCCTCATCAGAGGGGCCGCCTCGATTCCCACCCTCCACCCCAGCCAGCAGGAGGGGTTGGTAGGGCTGCACTCTGCCAGTTCATTTTTAGGAATCACATTTAATCACCAAACTTGCCCAGTCCCTCTGCTGGATCTGTTGCCCTGCAGCCTCTCGCACGCCCCTGGTAGAACAAGTAGGCTTGGGGGTTTTCGGAGGTGTGTGTAGGGGAAGAGGGGCTGCTGGGCAGTCACAAAGTTTAAGCCAAAGCCAGAGTGAGAGTGGAGTCCATTTAAATGCTCTACAAGATGGGACTGGGGAAAGCCCGGAGGGCTAGTGGTAAGACATGGGAGGGGTGTTCTTTCAAAGGCTTTGAACACGTGACCGTTATTTATGAAGCATATATTCTGGGCCAGGCATCGTGCTAGGATAAGTTGTGTGAAAGATGAGACAGCATTCTTCACATTTATTTTTCTTTGGAGAACACTCAACGCCCCTTCCCCAGACCATTTGTTGGAGTGGAGTGGTATTTTCATTTACCTCTAGGACCTGGCTGGTAATTAATAAAGCATTTTATAGGCACTCAGTTATTCCTGGCAGCAATCCTATACAAAGGATAGCTGTTGTTATTCCCATTTTATTGATGAGGTAACCGAGGCAGAGTGTGATAAGACGTTTTGGGTGCAAATGAGAGAAAACCCAACTCAAACTGGCTGAAGCTAAACAGGATATGCATTGGCAACAATCCCTGGGTAGGGTCAGATTCAGATACCCCCTGCACCTAGGCTCAAGAAACTCAGGACATGGGTTTCTTTGTCTCCTGGCCCTGCTTCCCTCACGGTTTGGCTTCATTCTCAGGTCAGCAAGGTTGCGAGATGGCAGCAGTAGGGATAGCCTCATGGTCTCTCCAGCTCAAGTCCAGTAGAAAAAAGAAAACACCTCTTGCCGGTTGTTAAAGACAAAGCCTTAGGATTCACTCTGACTGAGCCTGATTGGCTGTCTTAAGTCACATGTCCATCCCTGAACCAATCCCTGTAGCCAGAGCATAGAACTCATTGATTGGCTTATGCCTGGTCACATGCTCCTCCCAGGAACCAGATATGGAATCTGTCCTCCACCACATGGACCAGAGTGGGAGCCAGTGATCCACAAAAGAAAATCAGAAGCTGTGGCTCGAAAAGGGGGATGGATTCTGGGAAGCCAAAGCACAGGATTTCACTAGAGAGGGTGCGCTGGTAACAAAGTCAGGCCTGGACACCAAGACCATCCGAGTCTTTTGGTCCTTCTCCAAGTCCCACAGGGAACTGGGAAGCAGTAGAGAACAAGCATCCTGGCTGTGGATGAGGCCAACTTTTGGCTTTGCTTAGTATCACTTTTCTAAGCAGATCTTTCCAGAGCATCCTAAACAACAATAGTAACCAAAAAGGTATTCTGAGACCCAGAGACAGCCTGGTAAGGTGTGAATAGGAAGACACCATACAGTGACTGAGCCATAAAGGCTGCCCTTGTCATCTCTCACACTTGAAGTGTACCCAGACCATCTCTGACACTGTACGATCACACCGAACGTTCAAGTCCTTGCTCAGAAGTCCCTGTCAAAGTATTTCACTCCCTCCCATGTTCTCGTCTTGTACTCTTTTTGGTACTCTAGCCCATCGTAGAGTTCGGGTTAGCTAATAGCTTGTGGGGTTTGTTTGTGCCAGTGGATTTTTATCTCATCTAATAGCTTGGCTCAATTGGTAATGATTGTCAGATGAAGGATTCAGAGGAGGCTTACCAGGAAGATCACTGTGATCTATTAGTGATGCCTGCTGAGAGGGGCAGGGTGGTAACTGAAAGTTAGGATGCTTTCGGTTGCAAGTAAAGAAAACCGATTCAAACTAGTTTAAGCCGAAAATACCATTTATTACAAAGATAAAGGGATATGTCATGGGTCTTAAAAGCAGGGAAAACACTACAGCCAGACCTCATGAGAGACTGGAACCAGGAAAGCCATCGGCAACCAATTTCTTCCTCAATATTGTCCATCTTTCTGGGGTCATATTCTCTCTCATCTTGGCTTCTCTCTATACAACTCATTGATCCTTTCCTCTCTACAGATCAGCTCTCTTTGATTTTCCGTGCACGTGATAGATGGGCATACAAGATTCATATCTGTATGGCCATCAGGTCTGGCCACAGGGAGGGAAAGTCTGGGCTACTCGAGATTAAGTCAGTTATCTACCTTTGGTCCAATCAACTCTGGTCAGTGAGTAGCATTCCTTAATAACCAGGGAACCCTATGAGGTGAGAGAAGAGCCAGTTTTTAGGAAAAGAGGGTCATCAGGGGCCAGACAGACACTCCCAGAGGAGGCTCCTTCCTATTTATTCTCTGTATCTGCTGACCACGCCTTGGTAGGAACGGTAGAGGCCACAATGGGAATGGTGATGGCAGTGATGGTGGTGGTGGCAGCAGGGACACAGAAATCAACAAAACTTAGGCTTCCCTGAGGGACTTGCAATCCAGCAGGGAAGAATGACGTAGATCCCACAAAGACTCTGGTAACTGCCAGAAAGCAGACCCTGGGTGGCTGGGTCACACTGAGGTGAACTGGTTCACCATATTTCCTCACTCTCTCCTCACGCGTTCCTCTCAAACGCCACATAAGAGGGAGCAACATTAATTCACAAGCTTCGTGACCATGTTGAGATTTAGCCTTTCCACCTCAGGCAAAAGCCTCTCGTCAGCTTTCCCTTCTCCATTCACCCCCGTCCCTGACAACTGGAGCAGTGCCCTTGCCCCTAAACAGCCTGATATCCAGCCAGCCCCCTGCCCTCCCTCTTTGCCAGCTCCCTGTCAAACACCGTCACATCCTGATAATTATCTTAGAAGAAAAATATAAGGACAAAGTCATGCCAGAGCCCAGGAAGCAATCTGTGGCCGCCCTGATGCCATCAGGAGCCCCATTTCCTTTCCGTCTAAGTGCCCTGCCCAGAAATTGCATTTTCAGTCAGAGAACTTGGCGTTTCAGAGCTTTCATAGAAAGTCGCAGCTCAGCTTGTGAGTGTCTTTAAGAGATCAGGCCTGTGGTTCAGTCTCCTCTCTCTCTCTCTCTCTCTCTCTCTCTCTCTCTCTCTCTCTCTCTCTC